>NW_008602421.1:0-68240 GCF_000691845.1 Merops nubicus | reverse complement strand
TTCCTCTGTACCCTCTTCTGATGTTTTGCTCTGAGGGATAAAACCTCCAATGGGTTGCCTGCAGAGGTTCTGCTCTGCTTCCTGCATGGTACCAAAAACTGATTTGGGATTTTGTTCAGAGTTTGATGATTTTTTTCTCTGTGGCCTGTGCTGTTCATTTGTGTGGACTTTTGTAAATTGTTCCTCTGTGCTCTGATCCATCTGTAAATTTTACATTTGGTGACAGATTCAACTTGACTGCTAAAGCTAGATTGCTGGTTTTACAAAGGTTGACTTGAATTCCAGTAGCTTTTAAATCATGTTGGCTTCACCCTCCCCACAAAAATGTTCAATTCAGTGTGTGTAGTTAGAGTTGTCATACTGAAGTTCAGTACATCTTAGTGTTTTCATCAGGCATTGCATCTTTTTTTTTTTTAAACTTTTGGTTTGATTTTAGCTTATTTCCTTCTTTTATGTTGCTCCCTTCTTATGGAAGTCTGCAGTAGTGGACTGTTGTCTTTATTAATAAACTTGGTCAATATTCTCACAGAAATAAAATTTAACACCACAAAGCCAGTCTCTGAAAATAGTATTTTGACTCTGGTCTTGTATATTCCCGGGGACCACAGCCAGAGCTGGATGTCCCTGACTGACTGCATGGAAAAAAAAAGGTGTTCTTGACGTCTTTTTTTTTGCAGGACGTGTGTCCAACCTGCTGCTAACTGCCATCTTTTAGTATAGTTACATTGCTGGGTGTTGAAGCTACTGCCATCATCTGCATTATGCTGGTAATAATATTGTCTAACAAGAGAATTTACACTATTAGGCCTGGATATTCAATCCATATTTGATTTTGAGTTAATATATTGATATCTAGTTAGATGACTTTCCGTCTTGTACCAATATCTTGCTTATTTGTCTTGTTTCCATCATATTTGTGGTATGCTTATTGTGTCACTGTCCTTGATTAGAACCAGACGTTTGGGTTTTACATGATGTGCTGCTGTTGTTTATGCCCAGCTATGCAGAAACGTTTGGAGGTTTGTTTGCACGTGGGTGCTGAGTAGGGCTGTGTGGCTGATTAACATCATGATTTCGCAGCTCTTTTACTACACGTGCAAGGTTTCAGTGATTCCATTCCTAGTGGAAGTGAGAACATGTGCTTTTTATTCATCTGGTGTTTCTTCATCTGCTATAGTGCTTAAAACACTCAAGTCTTTTGTTAATTACTATCAGAGACTGCTTATCTCTTATGAAATGTGTCTGTAACTTGGAACTCGCTGTAGTGCACTCACTGTCTTGGTCTGCTTTTGAGGCATGTACTGCAATTGGCTACTGTCAGCAGAAGTTTCTAGCAGGACACACGAAATGTCTGTGAGTTGTGTTTTGGTTTGTGTTGCTTTGTTGTTTTTTTTTTTTTTTTTTTTAATTATCGCAGCTGTAAGTAGGAGGTGTCACAAAGAGCAGCTTTTGCAGCCTTCCTTTTATGGTAAGAGATGTATATAAAGTGTGCCGAGTTAGCGTGTGAGCCCGTGAAGAGATTCGTCGTGGCCTCTGGAGGGCAGCCTATCCCAAGGCATTATTATACTAGTAAAGCTGGGCTAGGGGTGGAGTGCTGCGTGCAGCTACAAAGCTGATCGCTGGCATTGCCCTCACCAGTTTTGCAAAATCCAAATCCATATGTCCTGAGCTTTTTGGGGACGTAAGGCATAATGATTTTTTTTTTTAAAAAAAATGATGTGTAGTGTAGTTAGTTTTAGTAAAGCTAATGAAAACTGAACTTTCCAAGACCAGGCATAGCCTACACCCACTTAATTCAGGTTAATCGATCCATGTTTGAAAAGATGGGGCAAAGGTAGTGGTTGAGAGAAGCCTTTGAGGGCATTGGCTCTTTAAGAACTCTGTTGATGTCCCAGATTACATTTTATTTTCAACCATGCATTTTGTTCCAATTCAGACCATGTGCTGAAGGCTCCTTTTTGCTGTAGATGGGTCTGTTGAGTTAGTAACAAACCTTACCTGTACTTTGCCAGACTTCTTCAGATGGGCATGACTAGACACTGAGTATTCTGTTTTTATTTTTTGTATTAACAGTTACAAGCTGTTAAGATCTGGGAGATTTTTTGTTCATTTCACAGAACAAAATGCAACACTGAAACCTACAGTCATGTTCTTTTTTTCTGCTCTTTAAATATCAAATTCATTTCTGCTGTGGGTTTTTTTGTTTAGTCTTTTCCTTCCTGTACTTCACTGTTGTCCCCCTCACTCTGCCCAGTGGCACTGTTGAGGTGGCCTTGCACATGTAGCATGTTGATGGGTTTGAAATGGTTGCATTATTTTGAACAGCTCGTTGAGAGTTAACAGTAGCTTGAGTTACTGAAGCATGGTAGCAAAGCAGTTTGTTTGCTGTCATTGGATGAGCAAGGTTAATTTATTGTGCTGTTTTGCAAAAGTGTTTACTAAATTTTCTGTAAAATCTTTGTTTCTGTCAGCACCGTGGTGCCTTTCTTCCTAATGTTATCTGGCTTCAAGTAGTGCTTATTGTGTGCCTGTGTCTCTCATTGATTAATTAAGGTAGTGTCTTTCCTTCTGGAGGAGAACTAAACAGATTATCAGGCCAGCTGAGTTTTGCTCATAAGAAATTATTTATTCAGCTGAATCTGTCTATGAAGAGGTATTTGCATTGCCAAAGTAATAAACTTAGTTTTGCCTCTAAAAAGGAGAACTCATTGGAGCTCCCCTTACTCTATTACCCTTTGTAAACAGGAACTGCATTTCTGCTGTACTAACTGCTCTGCTATATCAGCTTCCTCTGACCTCCATTCTGAGCTCAGCCACACTTACTGGGAGTTCAGGCCTGAATTCTGACATGATGTCTACCAGAAGTAGCCAAGACAAATCCAAATCTCTGAAGTCAGTGGACACACCGATTCATCAACCTTTTTTCCCCACTGAAGGTGCTGTGCTCTTTCAGCTGCACCTTAGGCTTGGATGCCACTTGTCCTGGGCAAAGAGGTCACTGGTGTCTTAGTCATTGGAATTAATGATTGGAAGCATGGTGACACTCCATCTTTGCTTCTAGGATGTATAGGCTGCCCTGAAATTCATTATTTTAGAATGACACTTACTAGCATTAGCTGTGCCTTTTCTTATAACTGTTTTTTATATGTTGCAAGAAAACAGTGACAATCTCAAACAAACTTTTTTGTGTTTTTATGAAATTGGTTGCTTACTGGATTTGCAGCTCAGGAAAAGCTTAAAACCAATTTTAAAGTTACTTCATTTTTCTACTAAGATTTTTAATTGTGTTATGCTTTTTGTATACAGCACTTTGAGGGGAAACAACTAGAAGAGTCTATTTTAGATTTGGAGATCTAGATTATCTAATTAAATTTTTTTCCTAGTGGAAAGTGGATCTGGAACTTAAACTGAAATTTCTGAAAGCTGCTGATGTTCCTTACCTGAAATGATGACACTCATGATCTTTGGACACTTCAAGATCTTGGGACTCAGTAACTGCTGCACTGATGGAAGAATTAAATTTGACTTTAGGTTTTCTTTTATTGTACAGATATTATACATGCATTAGTAAATTATCAGAGACTGTAAAGCTGAAACTAATATATAATTTAAGAAGGATAAAGGTATTGTAGATTAACAGTATATTGCAAAAACGTTCAGTGAACCCGAGTCTGAAATATTGTAGGAGGAAGTGAATTAATTGGTAAGACAGAACTGTGCATTAAACTATAGACTAGTGTGGTAAGACAGGTTTTCTTTTAGGCAGGCCCTTTCCCACAGTAACTGACTCCAGCTGTGGATCAGATGAATGCTGCAGGTAAAAGCCATCTCCAAAATGCAATATTTCTTGGTCTGCAATAGAGGTGTGTTGCCTGTGTATAGGGAGTCTTACTTTATGAGGTATTTTCACAACTTTTGGCAGTAACCTGGGGAGGTCCTGGTCTTGATGATGTTTTTGTACCCTCAGATCTTTGCAGAAATAGTCTGATGTCTAGGCCAAGAGTCAGCCAAAAAAAGGCTTTCCAGTGTGTTTAGTTGTGTGCTTAACAGAACAGTTTCAGGCAAAAAACCCCAACCTAAGCCAATCTGTGTGATGACATTTGTAGAGCTCCTGCAGTAAACGATGTAATTGTCTCCTTTCTTGTTTTGCAGGTGTTTCTGGACCATTTATGCTACTGCAGAACTGGAAAGTGACAGCACTTGCAAGACTTGGCCCTTCCCCAGGGTTTACCTGTTGTGATGGAGTTGTTCTATAAACCAAAAAAGTTCTCTCTGCTGGTGGTGTTGGACTGAAGTTCATTCATCTTCCTCCTCTGTACAGCTGTTGCAATCCCTGCTGTGCAGGTACTGTTGCTTGCAGTCTAACTTTTCAACCCTAAGCATGAATCACATTATATTCCAAATGCTGATGTTTTTATTAGTGACTTGGTGCAGTATATTATTTTATGTATTAATCACTTTTGTAGAAGCCCAATTGTGGCACAATTCTTGATGAGGGTTGCAAGCTTTAAGACACATTGAAGAATACTATGTGCTGCCTGGAATAGCTTTTAAATTATGGGGGGCAGGAGCTATGTTTCCATTTGCCTGGTATGTTTTTATGTGCTCATGGTTCTGTTCAAACAGAAAAACTGTGCAGGGGGGGGATGGCTTTTTTAGTCAGTTCAGGAGAAGGAGCTGTCTGGAAATGCTGCCTTTTCTGTGTGGAGCTCAGCTGGGAGGCAGTAACTGTGTCTGTTGTCAATGTGCATCAGCTGGGCAGGCGTTGCCAGTCCATGTGTTAACCCATCTGTGCTATACTGCGTGGGTCTGGCAGCTGGGCTGCACAGCCAGAGATGATCCCCTCAGCATCATGACCTGAGAGATAGTGTGATCTAATTAAGTACTTGCATATTAAATCCATTTGGGCTGCTTGCAGACATGAGGATGTTGTCCATATGTGGCAAACCAAGGCATTTATGGGCTCACAACCTAAGTGAATTAAGCTGGTCTTTGAAAGTGGTACTAGAGAAAGAAAAGAAGATTTATAAGCTAGTGTTTCAAATTGAGTTTTAATCCCCAGTTGGCTGTGATGGAAGAAAACTGTGTATGTTAACTAACTGTTGCTGCTGTTGTGAAGCTGCAGGATAAAGGTGTGTGCTAAGGTACACCACCATCTGAAAAAAAAACTTCATGTATGTGGAATTTTGCACCTTGCCGTTGGTGCTGAAAGAGGGACTGAATTAGAGAGAAAGTGATTAACAGAAAGCTGTGTGAAGCTAGAGGCTTAAAGAGAACCAGAAAGAAATTGTCCTTTGGCCCAGCTGAACCCTGTAGATCAGATTCCTTTTAACCCGTGTACTAACACTAATCAGTAGCATATTGTTTTGCAGTAGAATGTTTAGGTTGCACTGAACTGAAGGCCATGACGAACTGTTTGCATAGACATTATGTACCGAGCATAGGCTGAAAGCTGCTAACAGAGAGAGCTCATCCGAGGAACAAGCGACAGGACTACGGAACGACCCATCTGCAGTAATCATTGTAGGGCGCTGGAGGGAGGCAGAGACCAAGAAATCACAAGCTGACACGGAGGCAGAGGTATTATGAGGACTCTGGGGAAAGGGGTTGAACTTTGTGGGAGTTCTGATGAATATGGAACGACCCATCTGCAGTAATCATTGTAGGGCGCTGGAGGGAGGCAGAGACCAAGAAATCACAAGCGGACACGGAGGCAGATGACGACTCTGGGGAAAGGGGCTGAACTTTGTGGGAGTTCTCATGAATATGTATGAGTGAGTAACTTGCATGAAAGATGAGCGCAGGTGAAATGGAGCGATCCCCTGCGTGCCCAGCGCTGCAGTAAGGAATACCTGCCTTGCTGGAGGCCTCAGCCACAGCCAGCTCCAGCTGTGCTATCCCGTGGGACCTTTGGGCAGCAGCAAAGGCAAGGACCTAGTATCCTTGTAGGCAGATAAGAGGGACAGAAAAAGAAGCTGGGGAAAACCACTATGCAAGAACAGAGAAACAAGAAGCAGAAGCTTGCCAAAAAGCAGCGAAGCGAAACTGACTGCGCAGGCTGAACTGAAGAGGAACAGGTACCAACCAATGGAATGCTGCTGGGGTGTGGGCAACACAGGGTTAACCAATCACAGATGTGACTGGTGAGAGTTGATGTAAGAATCCCATAAAGTAGATGCTGGGTGTAGAATAAAGGTCTTCATTCTAATTCTCAGAGTCATGAAGTCTGTGCCTGCCCTCCATCACCTGCCTAACAGTACGTGGTTTTGCTGTTGAGTGAATTTCTCCAATTTCAGCCTTGTTTCAGTGCTCTTGACAGAGGTTTCTGGATGACATTGTGTCATCATCCTGAAAGCAGTTGCACGGAGCCTTTGATTGCTTTAAATATGCTTGGACTGAGCAGCTTCCTAAAGAATTTAAAGTCTTCCCATAGCCAAACCTGAAGTCTTGCAACAAGTTGGGACTTCTTTTAGTCCTATAAAATGATAAATGTACACTTTCAAGTCATTCTATTTACATCTATGGAGTTTATGGAGGGAGGTTAAACTTCCAAAAGTTACTTTGCTTCCAAGAATTTCAGATTTTTGGCTTGAAAAGTATGTCACTTTCTTGTGCCATGCTTCTATCTCTGCATTTGTAAACCCAAACAGTTCCAGTAACTAAGTAACAGCACAGCTGAATGTTTTCATAAAAACAATTTTGCTGCTTAGCGATGTGATTTACTACATAAGTGTGTGTCTGTATGTACATACAGAGGCAAAAGTGATGATGACTTCATCTTAAACCCGCTCACAAGAGCAGTCTCAGTTTTTCAGTCTCTAAGCCAAAGAAATTTATTTACTCTGAGCAGACTGAACTCCATTGACTTTGCTTGCAGTATTACCATTCATGTCAGGACTCACTTAATTGCTGAGAATTCTGTTTGTAGTGATCAGTGTTCAAAATATAAACTTTTACTTTTAGGTTTACAGTCTTGCAGCTTTCCTGGTATCTTTGCACAGATAGGAAATAAGGAGAAGCTAATTAATAGTCAGGATTTTACAAGTAAATATTAACTTTCTTTTTTCTTTTAATTTTCATATTGCCTTGTTAGACTGTTTTGAAACAAATTCAGCAGCACTTGGACCATACCCTTTACTTACACTCGGTGGTAAGTGATGTCATATTGCAGTTATCAGACACACAAGGTAGACCTGTGTATTTATTTTCTAACCTATTTAAAGAAAAAAAAAAGGGCATCTTTGAGTACTTTTATTTGGTAAAAATTCCTCTGAGTTTAGAAGTAATGGTCCTCTGTTCAGTTTAAACAAGATTCCAGATCACAAGCAGAGGATTCTGATAAATTCTAGTCATTTTTAGATGCTGCATATAGCTCTCATTTCATCTATATGCCTAGTAATTTAAATTACTAAATTATATGCTTGCATGCTAGTACTGAAACCGTTAATAGTCTTTACCAGAAGGATAACTTTCTATTTGTGTAATATTTATTGATGGTAAACCCACATTATATCAGCACAACAATCCAAAGTAATGATAATACATTTTCTTATAAATACAAATAAAAGGTGGCAAAATAGTGCTAGCGAAGCTAAATTAAAAAGTAAATTAGCATGTCACAGTAGAGAAAAATTTGGCAGATATGACATTTTCTAGAGCAGAATCAGATTATTCCCCGATGACAGACTATGATGTTAATCTAAATTAACAATCCCCATTACTGGTCATATCCTGCACCAGAATAGTACTACCTTATGTGCTACAGTTTATTAGTCAATAAAAACCAAAACAAACCTTGTGTACTTACAAAGCAATGCACATATAGCAGTAATGCAGTATATGGTATACACAATTACAAAAAAAACCCCAAAACCAACCAAACAAAAAAAAGTCCAACCACAACCCTACATACAGGACTTCTGAATAACTGAACCGAGATAAAAGACTTCAACATTTATTATAAATAATGAAAGATACCATATATGTGCTTCATACAAGGAATACAGTGCTTTCCTTTCATAGCAACGTATTGTAGCTCGTACCATCAAATGCTTATTCTTCTTACCAGGCCCAGTAAGTCTTCTCATCCCTCTCTTCCCTTCATCTGAAATTCATTTGGTTCTACTTTAAAACTACCTAGTCAGGTCTGACTTAAATGGAGCTCCAGCTTGGTGGGGATTCACCTCGCCATCTGGAAGTGGCCTCAGGCCTTTCATCTATGGCACACAGGCTCTACCCATTAAAAGAGCTGTAATTTGTCTACAATCAGAAGAAAAAAAAATCTCTACCAGAGACACGCATTATGTTAAGAAAAACAAAAGGCACAGATTTGATTTTATTTTGTCCACTTCATTTTTTACTTCCTTAAAGCTGCAAGCTATCACCTGTGGTGTGTATTTGTCATTTCAATGCATATTGCAGTCTCAACCCATTTTTTCACTTACTATACATTTCTAAAATCCTCATACACATGACACAAGCTTTAAACAGTCAGATGTCACATACATACACCCCCTAGAGATTTCAGCTCACCTTAGAATTTCCAATTCTTGATAGGGGGTGTTATGAGGTTACAGATTGTCTTCAGGAACTCCACAGGGAATTGCAACCTCTTGCCCTGTCCCCTTCCCACACCTTGCAGTAACATACTGCAGTGGTTCATAATGTTGGCATTTATCTTCTGCCTAGTTAGTTAGCAATATTTATCGTCTGGAGCAGACTTACGACATGTCAGCGCTTTTTCTTCAGTACCTTGAGGAAGTTTACTTAATTCTTGAACTGTCTTTCCCTGCTCTGTGTTTCTAAGTAAGCCTCCTCCTAGATGGTAAAAAGGAAAAATACAAAAGAATTTAAAGTTTCGGTGTTGATGTTGCTTTATAGAAATGTCCATCCTAACAGCATTTAAGGCAGGATTGTTTGCTCATTGTAGAACAGAGAGCAGTTTGCAGAGATACAGCTTTTGCTCATGTGTCTCTTCCTTGTCTTCTCCTGTGTTCCCTTACAATATTGCACTTGTTCGTTGTAGCTGTCAGAATGCACTGCCATTTTAGAACATAGGTAACCATACATTCTAATCCTCTTTGTGAGCTAATGGTCTCAAATGGAACATCTGGCACCATTAGATTGTGTAGCATCTCCTTAGTGCTGATGCAGGCATGGAGTGTTCTGAAAAATCTGTCTCTCTGATGTATTTTGGCCTTTATGAAAAGGGTTATTCGTAAGAGCTGAAGCAAGTTAGGTACAAGGAATCAGTGAATGTGTTTTGTTGTGCAATGTGTACATTTCTATTAATAATCTATCTAGTCTTCTAATTTGGTATAATGAATAAGGAATATACGGTTATTGTGTTTGTTTAGCTTTTGTACTTGAAGGTGTGTCTGCTTTTGCATAAAGTGACATAGGAGTATCATTGGTCAATGGCTTTCAGTGTTCCTGCTTTGAAAGAAAAGGATGTAAGCAGCAGCTGGATCTACAGGTCATCGCTCTCTACCAAGCCAGCTGGCATTGTCAGGTGGACTGGATTTGCTTCAGGCTGGAAAGCTGCTTTGATGTCTAGTCCTTGGTCACAAAGTGCAGCGTATCGGCTGGCTGAGGGCCGCACCTTCTTTGGCTTGGTTGTCTGAGGTGGTTGTTGCCACTGAGCTGTGGATTAAAAAGGAAAGAAAAAAATGTTAGCCACTTTGAGCTGTGCAACAAAGCGTGCCAGAAGCACAATCAACCCTTTGTAAAGGAGATGCTAGTTTCTGAGCAGCAGAAAGTTATTATATCAAAGGTTAATTTGTTTCATATCTTGATGGTGTTTTTTTTTTTTCCTCAGCATCTAGTTTCACCTTCAGATGTGGTAAGTAAAAACAATAGTGCCTGTGTTTGTTGCTTTGCCTTCTTGGCAGGGCTTTCTGCCTTCCCTTGTGTCGCTGAGAAGGGTAACAGCAAGTGGGTTGTTTCCTTGAACTACTGTTACAGTGACAAGCCTGTTTCACAGTTATTTGTTGTGTGTGAAAAGAAATCATCTGGCTGCCGTTGCCACCCCTCGTATGCTGAGCCAAGTCTCTAATTCATAAGTCCCGCTACCACCACAGAAATCATCATTTATTATTCCAGTCTCTCTCCACCCATCCCCAGCCCCCATTTATTCTTGTTATGAGAAGACTGGTAAAGAGGTTTTGGTGTAAGAAAACATTCACTGTGTAAGGAGCTGCTTTGGAACAAACGGAGTTATTAAGCAGAAAGCCATAAAACATCTACTGGGCTTCTGGTAGCTATCAGAGGTGTCTTACAGACCAATGTACAGAAGAATACAAAAGGTTAGCAGAGTGCTAGCAGAGCAATAGTAATGATGATCCACAAAAATACTGGAAGCATGCTGTTATCTGTTGTTAATTAGCTATATTTCATATACTAAGCAAAGACAAAGTGTGCATGCTTGTTTTGCTTAGGTAGCTGAAAGATGGTGAAATGTACTTTGACAGAGCATTTGTTGTCTTGATGTGGATCGTTACTATTGAGGAGAAACTACGAACAAAAGAAAGAGAGACCAATGTAAACCATTCTGTGACCAAACTGCAACTTAGAGAACTGTTGCTTTTGAGAGGATTAATGTGATGGTGGGAAATGAAGTCACTTACTGTAAACATCCAACCTGGCAGTGCAAGACACAATCCCAGCCTCATTCTTAGCTGACACGGTGTACCAGCCAGCATCCTCCTTGGTGGCTCCCTGAATAAGCAGGCAAATGTAGCCGTAGTTGTCCTGGTGCATGCTGAACAAAAGAAAAGTAAAAATTTCCTATTTAAAAATTGCAAAACCATGTAGACTGTTTTAAAATATTGTTCTAAACCAACCCGACGAGGTTACAGATTAATGATAGTCCACTTCTAATTAATATGTAACTTCCTCTGAAATTGGCAAGTGGAAAATAAAACCTTTAGTATGCCTGACAATTTGGCAGTTTAATATCCTGTATTGAAAACTAGGAAGCAGAAATGCATAAAGTAACTTCTCTTCCACAGTTACAGATTGAGACATCTGGAAATGTGATTTAAGTAGCAGAGATGCCAGAACTTCACTAGGCTTTTCTGGGAAGTGATAAAAAACCTGAGGGACAAGGTACTGAAATACTCTTAGTTATTTCAAAGGACAGTGGTAATTTATTCCAGTGTCACACGAGTAAGGAGTTCCTTTTCTTGCAATATGTCATGAGTTTTCTTTTAAACATTCCAACAAAATGTTGGCAAATATTGGAGACAAGTTTGTAGATCTTAGAATATAAAATATTGAATCTTAGTTGCTTAACTATGCAGCAGAGTTATGAATCAAGGGTTTTGCAGAGCAGTAGATAGCTTTACTTAGGACCCTCAGTTTTCACCAGACAATTTTTGTAAGTCCAGAAGAAAAAAATGCCTTCTCCACTTGCTTAAAGAACAAAGATAGTTGTTTAAGTCTGCAGATGGAAAACAGAACTAAGATTTTAATTCTGGCTCAGGTACCAGGCTGGCTGCAAGTTTGAGTAAATGTCATAAATTATTACAATAACTACTTAATTTTTATGAGGTGCTGGTCACACAAAGCATTCTTATGGCCTTCTAGGTTTTCATTTGTGTTAGAGGATAAATCGTCGCTGCAGTTACTCGTGGGAAGAGTACTCTGTCAGACTAACCTCACTCGGTCGGTGTTGTACATGAGCGACTCATTCTCCTTCTTCCAAAATATCTGAGGAGATGGCTCCCCTGAGATTCGACACTCCAGTCGCACTGGGAATCCTTCAGTCACACCAGTGTTTTGTAGCTTCTCTATAAACACAGGTGCTTTGTGTACTTCCTTAGCTGTGAGAATAAAGATTGCAGTCATGTTGATGCCAGTTTATGAAAACGTGGGCTTCCTGTCAGTAACATGCTAAAAACCAATAATGAAAAAGCTACAGGCGACTTAAGTGTTGTCTGCATTAATCACAAAGTCCAGTTCTGGCTCATCTGAAGAAAACAGACACATCAGTATTTTAATAGGGGAAATGTAAGCACTAATAGAGCTGGGTGGTTTCCTCCCCATCCCTGGAAGAATTTAAACATGGAGCATGAAGACCAGACAGACTGACTGCATTAAACAATGCTAAACAGTTTGTTCTTTTATACTCCATAGAAGGATGGTCTTTTAATAATAGAAGGAGCTGCTCTACCAGAAGGCTGCAGTGGCATTGGTCTAACAGGCTATGAAGCACACTGCTGGTATCACACTGGCTGCCCATTGCCAGATAAGGGTCTGCACAGATTGCCATTAAAAGGTCCATTTGAGTAAACGGTTTGGTCTGCAGGCCCATCTGCATGCACAGAGGTTACTTGCCAGTCTGTTTATGCTACACCGTGCATGTATCAGCTATGACTGTACTCTAGTTCTGTTACTGCTTGCCTGCTTTCTTTTGTGCCCCCCACCCCGTAGCCACGTCACTTGGTGGCACTTCCATGTTCTGTTTTCAGGCTATCCTCACAACGCTCAGTGTGGAGGCTCAGCACAAGGACATTACCTGCAACAATGAGCTCCAGGCTGAAAGTATTTTCCCCAGCTCGATTGCTGGCAATGCAGGTGTAGATTCCAGCATCTCTGGCTGTGACAGGTTCTATGATCAGGGAGTGCACACCATTCTCACGCACCAGCATCTTGTGGGAGCTGTCGGGGCGAATCGGTCTGCCGTTCAGTTGCCAGTTTAAATCCGGCGTCGGTAGTCCACTAACCTTAAGTGTAAACAGCATAATGGGAAATGGTATTAGCCATAGGAAACACTGGACTCTGAAGTCCTGACTTGTTACTTCAGAGAAGTTTGGTTTTGTTTGCTACTGCAGATGTACCACAAGATTTAAAGATCTAATTCTGTCCTGAGTTATACATTGACTCAGTCGTATTCATTTACTTACTTTCTGGCCAACTCCCTGAATTCCATGATGTCTTATGGGCCTGACAGAAAAAAGATCAGTGTTTAGATATGCTAGAAGCTAAATAATAATGCATTGCAAAACAAAAGGCAAGGTGACACCTTTTGTCTGTCTTTTATTGTTTGCTCTTCAGATGGAATGGGAACATACTCCTTTCTAGATTAACTTTTTGTGGAAAACTTGCTGACAAACAGATGTTCGGTGACTAACTATTGAACACTAAGTTCCATTCCACTTAGGTTTAACCTGGTGACAGCACCACCTGCACTAGTCAATGCTTGGTTTGTGTGAACAAGGCTTGTACTTTTGAAAGCCATTTGCTGTGGTACTGCTTGAAAACAAATAGCTTCTCCCAAATATATCAGCA
The DNA here is from genome assembly GCF_000691845.1 of Merops nubicus. Lineage (NCBI taxonomy): Eukaryota > Metazoa > Chordata > Aves > Coraciiformes > Meropidae > Merops > Merops nubicus. The sequence goes on along the minus strand of NW_008602421.1, from coordinate 54,950 downwards.
TCAAGTAAATAGAAGACATCCAAATCTTCATTAATTCTGTTAGGCAAAGTCATAAATCAAGATTATATTGTTTGAAACATTAATGGGAGATCGAAACTTGGCTAGTAAAAGGACTTGCATGGGAGAAGCACACTGTCTCTATAGCGTGTTGCTTCCCTCCACACCCTACCACAGCTGAATTCTAAAAATTAGTCTCCTGTCAGCTGTAAAATTTGCCTGGAGCACCTGCATTGGAGGGGAGGCAAACTTCTGCCGCCCACTTCCTCATAAGCGCTAAGATTAATGAACCTACTGACAGTCATTGAAACTGCCAGTAGGTAAAACAGCTTTAAAAAGAAGGCAAACTTGGGTTTTGAGTCAGCTAACGCTGCTGAAAAGTTGCTGCTGCCGCTTGTGTGGTACTTGCCTTGCAGTCCATTCTGCACAGCTTTCCTTCCTGAACAGTCAGGTCTCCAGGAGCCTGCAGGAAATGAGGCCGGAAGAATCGTTCCTGAATTGGTTCATTTTCATCACCACTGTCCCTCGATCGAGATCGTGGTCTTAAAATAACATGAAATAAAGGTAAATTAGTTTTTCTCTGCGAAGTCAGAAGGCCCAAAATAATTTATAAGACAGCTTTGAATTTTTAAATTACTTCTTTGACCTGTACCATAATCCCTCCATTTCTACACACGTACACTGGAAGCATCTGGCTCAGACTGAGTTAATTATTGCACTGTCCTTACTCATTACTTTCATTTAACTCACACATTGTGGCAAAATATGATCTAGGAAACAATCTTACTACACAATAATTGCTTGTGGCATTTATTTACACATTATAGTATTTTTGTTTAGAGTTAGTATGTAAATCAATACAATACAAATAGAATAAGGTGCTCAGCCTTAGTGTGCAGCTTCAGCTCTACATTTCTGGGGTCCTGTGCAGTTATTCTCTTCACTGTTGCTGTTTACACCAGGTGGTAGTGCTCATTCTTTTTGTTTGCCTTTCTGACAGTAACAGCAGCTAAAAGCTAACTCATCTCAGCTGAGAAGAGACTTTCCACACCAGACTTGTTTTCCAGCTTCTCTTTTTCTGCACTACTGAAGACCATACAGAAAAATTCTGTTAGTTAAAATGCTGTGGATATTTGTTCCTCAAAAAAAGCTTAAAACCTCTAACTGTTACATTTGGCAAACAAGATGCTGTACTGTGTGGAAGTTAAAACTCATAAGCCACACTAAACTCTAGCTAGTGAGTTCTTAACCAATTTTGCCTCACATGCACATAGCTTGGATAGAAGATGGATGGTAACAGAGGAGGAACTGTGTTCCTGTCTCTTGGTAACTAGGTCCACAAGGCCAACCAGAAATGATGGTGTCTAGTCAGGTGAGGGCTACACAGCAAGCAAGGTCTGCCTTTACGGCAGTTATGCCTGTCCTGGTTAGATACTGTTGGTAAAATGTCAGTAAAGTACAAGTGTCTTGCAAGGCTGAGCTGGACAGGTTAACTGGCGCCACAGAGGTCTCAAAGTCCTTTTGAAAGCTGCCATCTCACTGCTGCAGCTGCATAACACAGCAGCACTGGTCAAAAACAGGAGAAAAAAAAATCTTACCCTAAATTAAATGGAAAAGAAAAAGGTTAAGAGTTTGCGACCAAATATGGAGTTTTTATATGTCAGTATGTTGTGAAAACTGCACGTTTGAAAGGAAATCTAAATCAACATGCCGCTTAGTCTAGAGTCAGAAATCAATACTACCTCTTTGTCAGTTTACTGCTAAAATTGCAGACGACTTTTTAAGCCTTTACCTTGAGAGGTGAAACTGGGGTTATTGTAATTCTAAAACATTTTGTGGTTTTAAAGAAATAACAAAAGGAGTAGAGCCAAGTACTTCAGATGTCTGGGAGTGACAACTTGCAATAGACTAGAATAACCTCGGATTAGTTGTGGGTTCTTTAGAGCTGTGATGTGGGCATCAAATTGCAAAGATTAGTTTCAGTGATGCTGACGTCATGTACCAAGTGTGTCTGTGGGCAGCTCCACGCGTCCACCTGGTACAACGCGCTCGGGATTTCAGCAAGCAAGAAGATGGGGAAGACTCTATGACTGACCATATGATAATGATCACTAATTTGGGATAAAGGAGATTAAGTTAAAATTAATCCTCTAATTGAGAGCAGGGGCAGTAGGGATAGTTCTTTTTTAAATCTTCCTTAAGTCTCATGCATTTTAAGATTCTTTATGTGGGGCTCTGGCTGCAGTACACAGCAAGGCGGCCTTGGTGCTACGGTGTTGAACCACCACCATGTCTGAGAGATTTAGCCCAACCTTTGCAGACATCAGACAGTGCAAGTTCCTCCCTCCCCCCAAAACAATGCTAAGAAGGTAATGTTTGCAAGTGAAGCAAATTTTAGAAAAATACATTAAAAATAAAATAACTGGAAATGATGTTTTAAAATGTCTGTGACATGCTGAAGACAACAAAAAAACTACAGTTCTGCCAAAACACATTCTATAAAAGATTAAAAATAATTCAGGAAAAAGCTTGTCAACACCCTAACAAGTCATAAAGTTCAATAAGCTAATAATTACAATTGTTAAAAATAATAATAATTTGTTACTTTGAAGCCAAAAAGCTGACAGAAATAATACTGTAGCGCCACAGGAGTATTGTCAGAAGTATATGGCAATAGCTGTGACGAGTACCACGGCGTATCTGGGGCCTGCACCACTGCTGAAGAGGCTGACGGTGGCACTGGGTCACGGGGCGTTTGACAGGCCCACGTCTCACCCCTCCCAGGAGGTCTGGCTGATGGGAGCAGTGTCACTGAACAGAAACAGTGTTGTGCTGAACACTGCTGAGAAACAGACCTTCTGTAAAGTATTAAGGTGAGTCCTTCACCTTTTCTACAGGAAGTAAGAATCCCAAATAACTACCCTAATTTTAATTAAGCCAGTATATGGAAATTGCTATTCATAATTCCTTACACCCCTGGATACCCAACCGAAGCAGCAGTGACTGTCTGAGCGCCTCTCTCCATTTGAAAATAAAACACTTGCCATAAGTGGCCTTGGACTTTGATTGCATCTGGAGAGAATGAAAAAATTCTCCTACATTGTTGCCCAAGGGCTCTGCCCATGGCAGAAACCCACATTTTGTCCTTCAGCAAGACTTCGGAGTGTCAGCTGCTCACTGCACTCTTGCCCATACCTGTTCTCCTCTCTCCCATCCACGTTTTTAAAGGTGCTTCCCCTTTCTCACCCTGTGTGCTCTGACTCAGTTGAAACCTGGCTCCTCACTACAGTTTTCCCCTTCAGGGATTAACAGAGCCTTTTCCTTTTTACCCCTTGTTTGCAGGTGCCAAGTGCCTTCATTTATTGGATGGGCTACACTAGGTGGACCCGTGGGGTTTTTTTGGCTGTTCTCACACTGCAGCAACAGCAGGCTACCCCCTCAGCAGCACGCTGAGGTTTGGACTGGACAGGCCTAGCTGGGAAGCGTCAGAGGGGGAGCTGGTAGGACACCTCAGTGAGATGCTGGGAAACGCTCTCGGGACTGCAGGAGGCTCAGTTTGTGTTGTGCAGGAATAAGATCTTTACACAACCAACCTCACTTCCTAATACTTTCTAGTTAGCAGAGGAAGGAAGAAAGCCTGTTTTGCACACAGCAATTCTACAGCATGTAGAGCTGCCTCTACTCATTGTTACAGGAATCACTTACTGCATATTGATTACATCTATTCTATATATTAGAACTGGAAAACATTGAGATTCTATGGCCATTGTGACTGTTGAGCAAACCACATGTTCCATCACGGCAGAATCTGGAACCAGAGTCCTCTTACTCCCTTGAAAGCAGTTCTGCTTGGGTAACCAAAATGAATTTTTTTGGTGGTGCCTAAAGATGTTCAGGTTGTGCTAAACAGCCTCATAAATGCTTTGGCTAATTAAAAAAAAAAAAAAAGTATTTGAAGGGAAAATTCCCTTATATGGTCCAAACCCATAAACCAAAGCTTCCTATGTGAGTAACTGTGAACTCTCCAAAGGTAAGTTTAGTAATTTATTTCTGACTCATAACTCCTTATAAGAACCTGAACTGACATCACTGAAATCCTAAAATATTTCTAATGTAAATCTAATAAACTTCTCTGGCATGTAGTTACTTCTGCTGTTTCTTTACATGAATACTTAGTAAAAGCTGCAGAAAGTACAGGCTCCTGGCAGAATCCTCAGCAGGTGAGGGGTTTTAAAAAAAAGCATAAGCAACAATGTCCTTCCAAACAGCTGGCAGTGTGATTTGAGATAAGGAGTAATTAGTGAATATCACAAGGAAAAGAAGAGAAGACAGTCAAAATTAAAGATACTTAAAAGTCACAGCACTTCAGACATCGCAGAAATGTTTAGACAGCAGAGGTCACATTTCTTCCTGAATGCTGTACTTTTAATTTAACCTTCTTACTTCCCATTATTTATCTTAGCATAATAATTTTGCAAACCACATATAATTAAAAGGAGGGGAAAAAGCCCAAACAAACATTGAGTACCTTCTCATGTGAGGCTGACCAGAAGGTGACCAAGGACTGCGTCCTCTTTGATTTACAGCTTGAACCATCAGCCTGCCCGTGCAGCTTGCTCTGCCCTGCCATGGTGATGGAGAGGAGGAACGTTAAAAGCCTTGAAGTGTGTGATATTAATAAATGTCCAACCTGATTCCTTTGCCCCCCCTCACCTGCTACAGAGTCTGTAAAACAAGCTCTTCTTGCAGGTCATTGAGAAACAGCGGTCAAGGTACCTTCTCCTATTAAACTTTTATCAGCTGCCAACTTAACACAGAACAGACTGGAATAATTGTAACTGGAGCACAGTCATTGTTAAAAAATTCCATCTGGAACATTTTTTCTTTTAAAAAAAAGTACCACTGGTATTTAAGTCCTTAGAGCAGTATATTGACTAAGTTATTGATGTGGATGGGAGACTTCTCCTTGTATGGCAAAAGGACAGAAAAACAAGACAACGAGTTCAAGATCTTGAAAATGGCACTCAGTAAGTGGTGGCAGTTAATGCCAGAGCTGCTGCTGACCAGGAGGATTGATCCACTTGATCTGGTGGAGTCACAGGTCAAAAAAGCCCCATGAATGTAAAAACGAAAAGAACTGTACAATAAGTCCTTAACAGGTCCTCTCTGAAGAGCAAGCCTGGTTTGGGGGTAGGATTTTGGCATCCAGGGCTCTGTAGAATTCACCATGTAAGGGGTCAAAGCCTCTGATGACATTAATAAAGGGTTACAGATATAAAAGCTATATAAAAAATAATACTGTAGTAACAGGTTATATACTTTTATATACCCTGCACATGTAGCAGTAAAGCAACATCAGTGTATTGAGTGTGAGGTCCACTCTCAACTCTGTCATCATAAAAGTGACAACTGGTCGAAGCCCACGAAAAAAGAATTTCACAGGGGTCCTGAGCAGCCTTCAAATGACCTTTATGTTATTGCTGGACTGTTGGAAATCAAGTCCACAGGAATAATACTTGCATTAAAATAAATCATTGTGAACGACCTGTAACAATTCTTTAAGCAAAAACGCCTTTTCTTTTGAATGTATTACAAGACCATTAAAGACATCTGCAACAAATACATTTCTATTTTAGACATCACTGCATATTAATCTTTTTCTGGCAGATGATGAATTCACACATTTTGGGGTAATTTCTGCTTATCTCAATACATGAGGATATATGTGCTTTAAACAAACGGAAAGACAAAGGACAGTAAGGAATCTGGATGGGGAAGAACAAATGGGAAGCCAAAGATTTGAAAAAGCCATGGCATGAATGAAAAGCAAGGGATGAGTGGGAACCAGTTAATGAGAAGATGGCCTCGAAAATAAGGGAAAATCCAGGCTGAGGACTGTGGGGGTGCATAGTGCAAAGAAGTGGAAAGAACGGGATAAAAAGAAAGAAGGTGGAAATAAGGACTTGACTCAAGCCCATACAGCTCATGAAAGATCCGTTAAGGGACACAGCCTGTAACTAAAGGCCTGGAACAGGCAAGGGTTTGTGTTTGTCTAGGGGCTGGGTCAGTTTGCTCTGGGAAATTTTACTGCAAACCCCAGAGGTGTGTTAGAACCTCGACTTGAGATCACTGTGCTTGACGTGGCAGTCATTGGTCCCTGCCAGGTTAACAACCACAGCTGATTTCCAAGGTGTGTCAACAAGTCATTTCACATACATAAATTCTGTAATATTAGTCCAGCTTGTGAGATAGCATAAAATGGCAGAGCTTTACTGAACTGGATCTTTTGCATTAATAAAATCAGTTTCTAGCAGCTAAGAATGCCTTTTTTGCTTTTTTGTTTGGTGGTTTCAATAGCAATAACTAAAACAGAGCAACAGTTCAGCAATTATCTACTGGCCCATCAGAGTCCTGATGCAGGCTCCTTATGTTTACGTATTTCACTTTTCTTAATGAAACTTTGCCAAATTTGCCTAAGTTTGTGATAGCTTTGAGATGTGGACAACTTTCCATTAGAAACGAGAAGGCTGTGCCAAAATTATTTCCACTCAGGATGACTTAAAAGAATTGGAATCCAGATCTTTGAGTGTGAAAGGCCAGTACAGTAACTCAGAGCCCTTCTTTCCCTCCATTCTACTGTTAAACACGCAGTAAAAGCAAGCAAACAGTGAAAGAGGTATGTTTGTTTGGGAATTACACTGCAAAGAAAGAACAGAATGGGCTTGGTGAACAGACAGATGTTTTGTTTAGGGGTGCCAGAGAAGGATGATTTTGGTTCTTCTCCAACGGTGGGGGGGAAGCACAGATGCAGAATTTTATCATTTAACAAAATTCCTTTTTCAGTCCCCAAACTAGGAACAATATAAAACCAGCCCATATTAGTATGTCTAAAAACCAGCTAACAAACTAGTGTCACCACTGACCAGACCTGATACCCTACGCCACTGTTCAATCACTGAACAAGCATCATCCAGAATAACAATGCTAAAAACTGTGCCCTAGATATTCAGAGTAGGGTGCCCAAACACAAAGGCAGTTTATTCACCAAGAAGTTCTAAGACTTCTGCAGATTCTCTAAGACTTTGGATCACACAGTAACACTATACAGGAAAACTTCCTGTAGCTTCTGTGTAATGCACTATGTCGGCACTAACACAACACTTACAGGAAGACAGAATAGGATTCACTTCCTACCTGAGCACGTATGTATTTGTTTATCATTTTAAAGCCTGCTGTGAACTTCCACAGTTTAAATGCTAGTGTTCTATAACACAATAGTCATCTATGTGTAAAAGCTCCGAGCTTGAAGAATTCTCTTGGCCTTATGCTATTTCTTTATTTCTGTTATTTGTAGATGTAGAAATAACATTTAAACTACCTAGATTTAAGCACTACATTTTGTAGAATCTAGCCTAAAACAGCTGTTTGTGTGTTGTCTGTGCATCCAAGCCCCATACATTCACAAGCACGCTGGGACATGACCAGGAATATGACCAGCTAAAGAGCTCGGCCGAAATGGCAGCGCCATGATGAGTAACCCAGCAACGTCCAAACAGAGCACAACACTCCTGTGGAGATTAAACTCTGTCTCAGTGACACTCTTTGTTATTCTGTAGTGTGATTCTACTTGCAGGCCTGGTCTTGGCAAGATATTTGGTGCTACAGAAGAATTAATTCATTGCATCCCTAAACTTATATTATTTGCCTTAGTTTCTCTTGGGCAAATCTTGCCCCTCAATTTACTGCGTTCTAAGAAAAATTAATTTTAAAAGTTTCTTCAACAGGATGCGTGAACTGTAAGTTCAGCTACGTCCCATGCATTAGTGAGTTTCTGCTGTACACCTTACCTCCTGTATTTGGTCTGCAAACAACAAATGACATTACAAGGCCAGTAACACTTCATATTTCAGAAAAACATTTCTTCAGACTTTGAGAGCAACATAGAAGACCTCCCCGCTACATAATAAGTGCAAGAATTTTTTGCCTTGCAGAATTGTGATCACTGCCTACAGTAAACATGTTGAGGTGTAATATACTCCCACTTATTTCACAAAATTGGCATCAAGTCAGTGAGAAGCGTCAATAGATGAAAAATTAAATTGCTGGTTGGGGTTACTTCTGCTGGTAAACTGGGTATGTGTTTTTTTCCCTTTATAGTATGTATGCTATCCATGCTCAGTTAGGGTGCTGAGATGATATCACCCAAAAAAAAATGGTGGAAGAGTGATTAAACCCCAACATCCCTCCCCTCTGAAACCTCAAACCGTAAGAAAAAACCTGCTGTTGAGTTGCTAATCTCTTGGAGATAGAAAGGTCCCACCCTATTGATGCAAGATGAAAACATACATCTAACTTACATAATTTATGGTGACTTCATCATTTAATTAAACCATGCATATGTAAGATGAGATAGTTTTCTGAAGACTTCTGTTCAGAAGCACGTTTTCTCTGGTGCCAAACCTTCATTTACCTGTGGGTTAGCAGCCATAATAGTGTAATTCCCATCATCATCCAGGGTGGAGGCTGCAGTATGCAGTGAGCAAGTCCCATCAGGCTCTCTTTGAATTCGGTAGTGATCACTCCGTTTAGAAATTTGCTTCCCATCTTTAAACCAATAAATCTGCAGGGGAAAAAAAATCCACAAGGCACGGCTGATAAGAGGCAGGTGTTCACTGTCATCATTGCTCAATTAACAGTGCTAACGAATCTCCACTGCTGAAAACCTCTCCAGTAAGCATTAAAAGAAAACCAGTTTGATCAACAAGCAAAAGTGCAGAATCACACCAGAAACCACTTTCACTAAGCAACAAGTTACAAATCAGTAGTCGTTCAAAGAGAGATGGCAGCAGGAACTGAAGAAGCTCACAGGTGTGTAAGGGCTGCATTCATCCCAAGGACAGAACAGCAGCTGAACATTTAAAGAACTGGAAATAAATGTCATTGTAAAGAAATGCTCTATTTCAGAAAAGATTACCATCTTTAAATTTTTATTTCATTTAAATCCTAAAATGTTGCAGAAACAACTTAAGAATGCCATTTCTCCCTTTTCAGAAAATAAAAACATAAATCAAGGTAATTATAGGAATAATTAATTCCATGGTGAATAAAATAGAACTAATGATCTCACTGTTGAAACACCAGTTTCATCTCATACCCATCATGCTGACTGGACTGGACCAAAAAGCCCTCAAGAGATTCAGGCTTTCAGGGTGGCAGTGAGCGTGTCAGCGCGCAGACGGGTCAGCTCAGGGTAACTGCATGGCTGAAACCAGCATGTCACCCTGATGTGACAGACAGCCACACCAGTGGACAGCTTTTTTTTTTTCCACAGAAAATGCTTCAGTGCAAGTCAGCACACTGACAGCCTTTAATAATTGTACACCAGCAGCAGCAGAGTTCCAAGCTGTCGGGAGCAGTTACAGTATCTGTCAGACAGAGGTCATTTCCATTACTTTTGATACAGAATTTTATTTCTGGCTGACCCAAGATCTAATTTCAGTGAGCCAAAAAAAAAAAATGATGCATGCAGAATAATATGTTATAGTAATCCATGAATTACACAAAAAAAATGTATGCCTTTTTAATGCCTTGAACTTGAGGGAAAAAAACCCAATACTTTGACCTAGCTTTAGGTGTTTTTCTCCTTTATTTTAATGATAATAAAAAAGCTCAAACTGAAATCTGCTAGGATCAAAATAAAAACATGGTGTATGCATGAAAGCACATACAGGAAGATGTGAAAAAATTTATACTAGGAAGGCTGTAGTGAGCTCCCAACCCCCATACTTAAGTAGAACATCATTTACTTGTAATTTCTGAAGCAGGTATTACACCATAACTTCAGTGGTGTTCAGCACTTATGCAGACACTTGGGCAGATACTTGCACAGTTTTTAGGAGGTCAGGTCACACAAAGTACTGCTCTATTTGTCTGTGTGGCATGGCTGCTGGGACTATTCAGTATGAGGAAAACACACAGATTTTGCTCAGTCTAATTCTGGAAGTGGGAATTTAGGTCTTATAGCAAGGAAAGGGCGACAGCTTTCCAGTAAAAATGAAGTGACAAAGTAAAGCACAATTCCTTATACAGTTTAATATGCCAGGTTCTTCACATATGCCAACATTTCAAAGCTCTAAATTCACTTGCTTGGGGAAAAAAGTTAAGGATATACTTTTAAATTTCACAAAGGCTAACGGAGAATGTTTCAGAAGGAATGAGCAGAAATTTCCCTTAAAATTTAATTACCATGTATGGTTTTTATATTAACAAGCACGATGCGTAACCAGAAATTATTTCACTTCCTCAATAGCTGGTGATACTTGTTTCCCATTTTGTCTGTCAGCAGCCTTGCAGAGACTGTGGTGCAAACAAAAGATTTAGTCATGTCTTCTCATCTGTTGACAGAGTGCTTACTGGAGATGCAAGAGATATTTGATCACTTATATACACAGGGTAATGGATGCTGCTAACAACCTAGCTGAAAAAAACGAGTTTTAACTTGCATGCTTTGCATGTGTCATAACGTTGCTTGGAAATCTACTGCATTAAGTAGTAATTATTTAATAGCAATGCACTTACCAGAAATATCAGGAGACATGCCAGGAATTAGTACATGGAAATACATGCAAATATTGACTGAACCAGCCATCCAAGCATCAAGCATATGTTGTCCAATACTTATTTCCACTAAGTTTAAAAGCACTGGCATCACTGGATTTTACTTATGAGCAGTGAATTCTTAATATCACCTTTATCTGACATGGTGTCAAGAAGTAAAACACTACCACTGCTGGAGAAAATGGCCAGTGCAGTGACACATTTTCTTTCTACAACACCTTTTAATAAAGGTACCATTAAACTATGTAATCACTGAACATTGCATCTGGACTGCTTTTATCCGCACCACATTTTCAGAAGCCAATGTGTAATGTCTAGAAGTCCAGTGGACTACACGATACAAAAGAGAATCTGATCTTGGGCAGCACAGGCATTTTTAATCACCAAGGATTATATTCAGCCATGTGAAGAGCGAGCAGTACAAGCTTTATGCAACATTCATGTCTCGATCAACCTTTTGCATGGCATTGTCCTAATTCTGAAGGGAAATATCCCTTAAAACAAGTATTCCACACTTCCTCCTGTATCACCACAGGTTCTCATTTTAATGAGGAAATAGTTTTACATTACACTGAAGGTTATAACAAAAGTCAACTCATATTTTAAAAGTCATACTTATGAAGACAGAATTTGCACATCAGTATTCAATTTACATGGCATGTTCAGGGGAAAAAATAATGAAGCAAATAATCCTGCTTAGAAAAATCCCTTGTAATGAATGCCAGATTTTAGAAACACTACAATCCTTCCCAAAGCCATTCCTTGGCAAAGCTGACAGAATACTTAGAAGCGAGGAGCTTCAAGTTAGTAAATTATTTCCAGCTTTTTGTTTGCCAAAGTAAAAAATTTATTCAGGGGCAACACTTCCAGCTTCAACAAATGACAGCAGAAGGGCAGCCCTCAGCCACTGAACTTTTCAAAATTGTTATCTTGGCGTGCTCCAGCAGATGAGGGGAAGATACAGCCTTTGACACACTTGCAAAGCCCAGCTAACAAGTAGCCATCCAAGAGGACCAAAATTGGTTCCATCCTGAACAACTTAACAAATTGCACAAAGTATCTGCAAGTGATGGGATAAAGGGTCATAGTCCCAGGTGCAGGAGCAAATCACTTTTTAATGTGCATGCTTTGGGGCTGCAGAAAAGCAGGTGGTGGTGTCTGAATGGGAGTGCACTCCTCGGAGAGGCCTTTGCAACCCCTGCTTCAGGGGAGCACTTACAGTGCAGCTGCCTGGCTCTGCAACCCCCAGCGCCACAGGGCTGGGTGAGAGGAAGGAGACATCCTCTTTCATCTGTCTTAAATCAGATTAAGATGACTGTGAAACTACACCTTAATTGAAAACTGTGAAAATCAGAGACTGGCTACATTGATTAAGGCTGACTCATAATAGGTGATCCAGCAACCTAGCCACAAGCCTCAGGCAAAAAGAGCACCTCTCCAGCACACTGCACCTCTTGCAGCAACAAACCCTTATTCAGCACAACAAACTCTTCTGTACCCTCCACTTGAAAGTAATGCTGGACATCAAAGGTTTGGTCTCAGTCAGACTGGGCTAATCTTCTCAGTGTGTGTCTTCAGTTTGAGGCAGGAGTGTGTTTTTTGCTATGACTATACTGATCAGCTGCACTCACTCTGCAGTGGTTCACATCGTGTTGTGGTCTTGGAGCACAGAACTGGATTCCTTTCAGATGAAACTAAGCCAGAAAAATGTGCTCCAAGAACACATCTAATGTGATGCATCTGCTTCAGTCTGTGGGACAAGATTAGAGCTAGCCTGAAGTAAAACCTCCTGAAATAAATGCAGGGATGGCTATTTCATTCTACACATTTGCTTCTTCTGGTCTGTACTACTGTAGCCCAAATTCTCTCTTGTTCCTCCTCTGATACCTGACAAAGTCCTTTTTCTTGTTACATTTTCTGCAGTATCGTGTACCTATATCACTGAACATGTAAAGTCATTCACATTTATCACTGGTCAAAGTCCTAAGTACCTGTAAAACTTACACTAGATGAGAGATTTGGATGTGGCTGCTGCTGTGAAGATCTCATCTAAGAGATAAGGCACCTTTGACCTTGTTGAAGATGAAAAGACTGCCTGTCCACAAGACATCACTGTAAGAGCTGCAAGGACCTCACAAGGAAGATACTGGCTTTGGGAAGGGATCTAGAGAAGCTACTGGTGTTTGCCTGCTGCATAATGAGTCACTTGGCTGCCAAGCAAGTTTTGAAATGGTTAAACACAACCTATCCAAAGAAGGCATTCTTCCAGACTACTAATATAACCAGTAACTATGCAAGTGGTACTTTTACATTTGCTAAAAGGAAATGCTTCCCAAGCCCAGCCCTCCCTTAGGAGCTTGTCATTAAAACCTCACCATCATATCTCATCTTGCTGTTGGGATATATGGGAGCTTATGGTATTATATTATGCCTTCCTCTAACTTTCAATGAAATTCAGCCTTACTAAGGTGTGTAGATATAAACTCTGCACTGCTGAAGAATGTGGACATACCATGCTGGCTCCTGAACCAGCAGCAATGTATTTCTGCATCAGGATGTTGCTGTGCCTGAGCCAATTACTCGTTAACTCGAGTGTTAACTCGATGAAGGTGCTTTTGGGACTACCGTGTCAGCTCACATGGAGTCTCCTAGCATTGCATTGCATTCTGTGCATACAAATGGACCCTGAGGGTAACTCTGAAAATGACAGACATACTACTTCTAGGTAAAATAATTAAAATGAAGTTTCAGGAGGGAGTAGCTAAGAGCTGAAGCCCCGTAGTAGGATTTTTGCCTAGTATAAATCTAAATAATTCCAGTCATGTCAAAAGAAATTTGACAGTTTATACCAGCTAGCAGTCAGTCTTGTCAAGAGAGAATGTCTGCTGGTCCTATAAGATGCAGCCCGTAGGGTCCAATGGCTCACTGATAACAATACAGAACTCTTCAGAGTGTTTCTAGAAACATTTACTCTCTTTTCTTACCTTTGGCTTTGGATTTCCTGCCACTTTACATGTAAATGTGACTGGCATTCCCTCAAAGATTTTGTAATGCTTCAGCTTTATCTCAAAATACGGTGACATACTGTTATCAATAGGTTCATCTCCATGCTGCACCTCATCATCTGATTCCTCCACGGGAGATCTCTCCAGCCTGTATTCAATTTCACTGATCAATCTCTGCTCAAAGCTGGAGACTTTATACTCCTGTCAAATAAGAAAGGTACATATTAGTGTCCAGCTTCATCACGTTGATATGTTCCTAATGTGATTTTTTTAAAAAATTCTACTGATCTTTGGCAATCCATCAAGGTTTTACATATAAAAGGAAACTGTATCTTGTTGAAGAAAAACACTATAATCCATGCGTCCCATAACTGTCCTATGAAGACATCTGGTATGATGCAAAAATTTTATTTCATGTTATCTTAAGGTCTAATTTATAAAGGGGAGGAAAATCATTTGTTGCTTTCTTTACTTTTTTTTTTTAAAGCCTATAAGAATAAAAGTATTCTGAAGCAGTTCATAAAGACAAAAGAAACATGCTAACATTTCCTTGAGGGTACAGGCAGATTTAGGGTGGGCTTTTTTATCCAGAAGGCCAAAAGACCATATGGTTCACATCTGCTGTTTGCATAGAACTGTACTGGAGGATGCACCAAAAGGCTAAAATGATTTTGTTTGCAGTTACTTGTAAAAATGAGGGGAGGTAAAAAAAAAAAATAGAGAGAAAATGGCAACACTGGCAGCCCATGAGTTGCCTCCCTTTGCCCCTGTTGCCATGGCCCTCTTTCACCAAAACTATCAATTCTTCCTTAAAACTCAGATTTGTCATAAGAGTATTGAAGATAATGGACATTTTCAACGTGTGTAAAACATTACTAGTGTTTAGGTTTGCTGTTCAGATACTGGGACACATTACTGTGACATTCACAGTTATGTACTTTCTGGACTTCTTCACTCAATCTACTTTGCAGTAGAAAAGCCCCCCTTTGAATCTTAGTGATAACAAAGACAATGCCAAAATGTAAGAAAGCTCAGAAGCAAAGGGGTGGAGGCATCTTTATTAGCCAATGCTCTTCACAGTTAGCAGAAATTCAGGCACTCTTTCAAATGACCTTTGGAGATTGCTTCTGGCCTTTATTTTTTTTAAGACAGAACATGTCTCATACAAAACCTCCTTTCACATCCCCATCCTCTGCCATTGACTCTGGTCCAGGAATGACATGTAGTCTTTCTACTGACCAAGTACAGAACTCATCATAAACCTCAGTAATGGTAAAAAGTGGAAGAAGAAATACCTTGTAAACTGCAGACTTTTTAAAAATAGTAAGTGCACATGTATATATAAAGAACAGCTGATTTGGATGCAAGGCAGTTAGTAGCAGTGTACATGAACATTCTGGCAGAAAGACAGCAGAGCAGAGTGTTACTGAGGCTGACCTGCCTGCACTCAGACAGTTAGGCTTACAGAACAACTTCAATACCTTGAAGGGAGTGCAACCCCAATCTCCCCAGTTAATAACGCAAGGGCACCTGCTGTTACTCGCTAAGAACAGTGAAATGGAAAGGACAAGGATGACAGAGGGAAAACAAAAAATCAATGGACAAAAAAGTAAGAGAGAAGAAGGTGAAAATGTTAACCTTTTGAATATCCACAGGACTCACTACAGAAGCACCAACAGAGCAAGCTTCCTGCAAGGGCAGAAAAAAAAAGATCAAGAGGCAGAAAGAAGACCAAGAGCAACCATGACAGTTTCTCAGAGTTTTTGTCATTAGATAAAATAAACACTTTATGTTGTAACATAAGCAAAAAAATGCTACATATTTCCAAACAGCAGCTCTGGCATCTGAACAATGGAGAACGTGTACCTGGCCTTTCAAGCAGACTTTCTGTTGCATTTCTGGTCTGCATCCAAAAAGCGCAGATTACATACATACGGAAAAGAGAATTTCAAGATAGTAGGTGTATTTTTCCCTTGAGAGACTTAATGGTCAGGACATAATAGGATAAATGGAAGAGTTTAAAGCAGAGAGCAGATATTTGACAACTCCCAACCTTATTCAGTATGGAAAATCTGAGCAATAGGCATGTGATCCTCCAGTTTACTTCACTGATATGCAACAAATGACTTCTGTAATCAAAACTGTCCTATCTTGTGGACTTTTTTAAAGAGAATCACAGCCTGTAAAAAAGAAAAATTGAAAGAAATATTTTCTTTTCCTATGAAATTGTAGTTATGCAGCACCTGTACAGCAGGCTCTTCTTCTGGTTCCTGTATATTGAAGACAGTTGCAGCACTGTCTGCTCCCAGCAATCGACGAGCCATTTTCTCCTCGTACGTTAATCTCTGAACAAAAAACAAAAGGGGCATGAGGAGGAAGGAAAAGAAGATCCAAAAACTCTTTCCTCATTAACAACTATGAGAAAGACAGTGAGCAATGCCTTAAGTAATGTTAATAAAAGAGAGCAGCAATATGTTTCTAGAAATGTTCTACTGCAGTTTGTAATGCCTTTTTTTTGCATTGCAGGTGGCTCTCTGACTTAAGCAACACTTGCCCTGACTCTGCCATTTGTTTCATCCTCTCGCCAGGGACTTGGGCAGCAATGAGCAATAGGAACTGCTTAAATCAGCGTGGCTCTCAAAAAAGCACATGTCAGAGTATCCCAGATCTTACCCCTAGTCATTCTACTGGATTTTTACATTAGAACTACACAGCAGAACACTTTGCAAAAAATGCTAAAGAGATACTACACTACTTGATTATTTTGTCAAAAATATTAACAGCTTTACAAAAAAAATAAGATTCTTTAATGTTTTTTGTTTAGATTTCTTCTTACTCTTTTGGAAATTAAGGAGACAGATAGTAAAAGACAATTTACACTAACACAATTCAATTATTACATTATTATTTTTCCTTCTACAGCAGATAACACATTTTGGCACTTACACATTTTCTTACAAATCAACATAGCGAAAAAAAAATGCCAGGGAATGAAAGACAAACTCATTACCTGATGAAACACCTAATTTACTAGAAAAATGAAAAAAAAAGCATGGAAATTGTAAAACGTATCTACCTAATTCTTTCACTTTAAAAAAAGTTCATTTAAGTTAATTTTTAAAAGATGTCATATTGTAGCTAAAACAGCAGGCTGAAACTCATTAAAACAAGGTACCAATCTTGGCTAAGTTACAAATGTCTAAGCAAGTCATGAACTTTTCTTCACTTTAATTTCTTTTGTGATCACTCCAAGTTCCCACAGCCATGATTACACAAACAGAATCACCCAAGACAGGAATCTTCAAGGCAAAACCCTCCAGGCAAGCACAAAACCAGAGTTTGCTTGTTTCAGGCTCCCACATCATCTGATTACAGTTGGTTTGGGTTGTTTTTTGGTTTGGTTTTGGTTTGTTTTTTTTCCCTTTAGGCCATGTGGGCTTTCTCAGGACATTCCATGTCCAGGTCAGACATCTCTCTCACTTCCCAAAATAGGCATTGACAGTCATGCTCAGCTCACCTTCTTTGAAAAAAATGGGAATTTATACACTATAAGAGTGATTCTGCTTAACTGCTGCACAAAATTGCCAAGCCTTGTGCAGTCAATGGAGAAAGAGAAGTACAGAAGCATTAGTCACTCTGAACATCTTCCCTACTTCACTCCATTGACCTTAAGCACCAGAATCTGGCTCCCCTGGAGTAGACAGTCTGACTCCATCAGCTGTCTTGAACTACAACACCACAGTCCACATCTCAAACATGATAGGAAACAGAGCATGGTCCAGAGAAACCTAAAGCACACTGGCTTTCAGTGACACAAAGGTATCCCAAGGCTTTCAGATGCTTCTCAAAACATTTACTTGACACAACAGGGGGTCATAGTCTTAATTTTAAAAATTACTTTACTCTTAAAAGAGATTCCTGCTTCAAAGACATTTAAATCAATAACTTAATAATCGTAATCAAGTCTTAGGAGAGCTGCTTCTTATCAACTCTGAGCAGGAAAAAACTGGTATTTTATCTTTTATGCATATGTTAAGATGCACAAACTTTTCAGCTGTGCACGGAATCTTTGCATATACTTGCTCATTTTACTTCATTTCTTGACTCCTCAAGTAGATCATTAATTCTTGATAAAGTCTGTAAGTTAGCACTAACAGTTGTTTTTTATTCTATTGGTCAAAGAAGTCCCACTACTGCAGGACCTAATGATGTGTGACTCCTGATGGATTTGTTTCTCACAGTGAACTTCCTCATCTCCCTCTGATGTGCACTTGCAAACTATTCTTTACCCCTGTTGTCCAACAACTGGACAAAAGGTAGAATGAGCCTGGACTAATCAAGAGCTATGCATATGCTTACTGGCCAGCCACCCAGTGATGAACAGTCAAAAGCAAATAGCCTCTGAGGCTTCAAAAGTTCTTGAGATACAGACTGTGCAGTCTTCTTATGTGAATTCATCATCTCTGAGACCCTCAGTGCTTTGTTAAGTCCAAGTCACCTAACAAGAGTAGGAATAATGGGCTGAATTGTACACTATTATTCCTTATGGAAATGCAGCTTGGGAAATGCAATTTAAAATAATAAATATATAAAACATAAAAATACTCTATGTACAATTATTTTCTATGCAGTTTATCTGAGAAACTACTGACTCCCATTCCCCAGAGTATTTTATGGTTTTGTACCGGTTGCCCATTGTTCAGAAGGTCTTCCTTGAAGCGAAGTTTTCTTTCCAGGTCTTGAATTACAGCATCTTTTGATCCTTGAATTTCTTCATCTGATGCTATCCTAGAAGATCTGCCTGTTTTCTTGGGAAACCCCCTGCAAAACAGCACAGGAAAATTAATGAGCTTTCCTGAAATCACCGGTACTTGGAAATTTATCTGGAATCACTGTTATTGGTGTAGAAAATGACATAGTGTCTTCGCAGTTAGAAGTCTGGCACTTTGCTTACTGTGCTCTCCCTTCTAACTCACATCACTGCTGAAATGGTTAGTTTAAGGACAGAGTTGAAACTCTGCTTTATTTGTGCATGAGTCAAAACAGGGCTCAGGACTGTGCAGCCATGGCTATGAACAACATAGACTCGAAGAAGAAACTGACGAGCGATAGCAATAAAGCAAAGCAAAAGGAATCATGAAAGAGAAAGCATGACTAGATAAGTGAGGATAGAAGATAAACCAGTTCCTATAGGTACCAGAAGAATAAAGATCAGAAAGATGTAAGACAAGGCAGATAGTTATTAATTTCCTATAATATTTATTGATATATTTCTTGTTACAGCTTTGCAATATATAATGCATAACATCATGTTTATTCTTCATATCTCTGTGCAAATATATCCAGGAGGCAACATGTAAACCTTGTTTCTGAAAGAAGAGCCCTTCACAGAGTCCAGGTTACACTGGCAAAATGAAAATCCCCCCTGTAAAGCAGTTTTCAGCAGCAGGGTTTCACAGCAGAGTAGCAGCCATTTGAATTCACAGGGCTAAGCTATTCTTCATACCAACCTACAACTTGCAATTCTACTTTCAGGATGCCTCACTCCCATTCTTCTGGAATAGCATAGGCTTTTTTTTTTTCCAGTCTGCACTAATATTTAGCACTTTGCAGCACTGTTACGATGGCTCTATTGCTGGAAATGCCCCACAATGCTGGTTTCTACTCTAGACTAGCTGTTCTCACATAGTTGTGAAGAAATCAATATTTCTACTAGTATTTTAAACCTGTAGCACACCCCATTTCACCAGGGAAACCACACGTTATTGTTTAAAACAGCAATACTGATTCAATATTAGGTTTGTTTTTACTTAACTTCATCAACTAACTAGGGCTCAAACCTATGGGAATGATGTGCAAAATATGGAATCCAACCAAATAAATTGACAAACTAACAGATGACAGATGGAAAAACATCAGACTAGCATGTAAAGGGTAAACTTCTCTCCAATACACAGCTTAATAATTTATCAGCACCAAAATGTTAAACAAGAATCATATGGAGACAAAAAAATTTCTTGAATATTGTTTGGTATTATGTTTCCATAACACGGTTAGAGAAACGTCACTCTCCGGCAAGCGTTTTCAATGGTAATTTCTAGCGTTAGCTAAAATAAAACAATCACAAATGCTGTCAAAAGCCAAAAAAAGGAATTAAGTGAATAGATGGAGAAGGCAATAACTGGAAACATTTCTCTCTAAATTCCTAACACATTTTATATTCTGTTACTGAAAGTAAGTTTAAAATGGGGAAATGGCAAAGTTCTTGTAAAGGGAACTGCATTTTCACATTAAATCACAGCAGAAGAGTTGACATTTGTCTAGTGTTACAAAGAGCCAGAGAACAACATCCTTCACCCTATTAAAAAAATCAGCCATTAGCTGGAGATCTTCTCAGTCACCAAACAGAATAATTCTCTCAGCATTTGGCTGGGGATCTTCTCAGTCACAAGTAACAAAGTCCTTTCCACTCTGTTCTGGGGAAGAAGTAATGAAAATTATTCCACCTACAGAGAGACAAGAGAGAGCTAAAAGGAGAGGCTAAGTTCTCTGCAAGAAATAAAGATGCTTCAGCAACTCATGAAATTTGGGGTTAGTGAATGCAAAGAAAGTTATGGAAGGAAAATGGACAGAAGGTGGGAAGAAGGGATCAGAAGGTAACGTCCCTCATGAAGGCAGGACCAGCTGCTGGAAGGCTGGTGGAAAGGTGGCACCTGTCTGTCTCTCTCTCGTCCTTCCCTTCACTCTCCAGCCTTTTACACTGCCTTGCCCAGGACTGCTGTGGCAATGACTTTTTTGTCATTTTTTAGAGAAGGACACCCCCCGTCCCCCAAATCCATACAACTTCAAGGCAGAAAACTTCAAATGTGGCTTCACCTTGAAGAAGTACTGTGCCAGCTACATTAAGAAATACAGTTTTCATTTCACATCCTTACAAATTTCATACTTGAATTATCAAAGGTCCTAGCAGAAAAAGGCCTGCTTATGCTTGGCACTCAATAAGTTATAAAGGTAAAATGTACAGCTTACCCAAGAAAGTCACAACATTGCATAAAAAAAGAGGAATGGGATAAGTGCTCTGGAGTGGATTTCAAGGAACAAGTGAAAGCATTTTCTGAAGCAGTATCAGTAATGTCTGAAAAAAAAACCTCAGCAAACACACCCACTTCTAAAAGGGGAAGGAGTACCAAGAGAATTACACATCAACAAGTTCAACACCCATACTAAATGTAAGAAAACAATATTACAGTCCATTTCAAGACAATGTAGGATAACAAGGAAATGAAAATTGACTTCTATCAAACCTCACACTTCTCCTTCTGGCATGCAGATAACCAGAATCAAGGACCTTTGATACACTGCTCTTTCTGGCTTCTGAGTAAGCCTTCAGGAGCTGCAGTAAGTTCCCTAGTAAATCAGGGAGACAGAGTCTGGCTCAAATTTCTATTACATGGCTCCATAACTGTCTGAAAAAGCTATTCAGAAAGTAGCAATGATTTTTTTTTTTTTTAATCAAACTGGAAGAATATAAACCAACAAGGGCTTTCAAAGGCCTGTATGTATTAAGTTTAGTACTTAGTATTTCAACCTTAAAAACTGCAAAAGTGAAATAAGAAAGCATGGTTCTTAAATTGGTTCATGACACTAAATTTGCAGAATTTGTAACTCATTTGCAGGTAACAACTTAATTTACAATAATTTTCATAATTAGTCTAGAGGTGGTCTAATGATGATGAAGCTTATGAAAAATGTTGAAATGGAAATAGAAATGGAAAATTAGGACTAACATTAATTATGTCTCAAGAATCTGTGAGATTAAATCTTGGACAATAACATCATTATCTCAAAAGGAAAAGAAATATAATTCTGGGACACATTACCACAACACATGAAACTTCCCTGTTTTCCTTTATTGCTTGCTGTTGGACTCTGAATCTGGTTTTACCACTGTGCTTTAAGAAAAATACAACAAACTGGGGTGATTTCAAACAAGAATAATGTCAGATGGTTTTAAAAGCATAGCTTTTGTGAAAAACTGTCCCCTACACACAAAAATATCTTGTTTATTTAGTCAGGAAATGAGAAGAATGGAGACTGAGAGGTGAATAAGACATAAAACACCTGCAAATCCTTAACATTCAATGATTCTCCATGTCCATTGAGGTTGACAAGTAAATAACAATTTGAAGAACAACAGGCCCAGCTTAGACAAAAACAATGGAGAACTTTCACCACCCTCCAACAGTGACAGTTAACAGTGGTGCTGGAACGAGGCATGTAGGAAAGCCAGGGAATTTTATTTAATAACAAGGCATGCAAATATTCCAGCAATGGCCTGGGGATCCCTGGTAGCTTTTAACAGGAGAAGCAGATGCCCTAACAAACAACCTTCCAGATCACTGATCACATGCCAGAACATCCTGAGCTTTGCACAGTGGATGTAGAAGTGTCATGTAAGACCTGATAAAGGCAACTTGCCTGAAAAACTGATTCTCTTCTCTTTAGTTATGTTTTATCACTACGTATTGAAGCAAGGGAGTGGTTGGTTTAAAAATTTAACCATGAAAATGAGTATCAGCCAAAATTTCTTCAAATGCCTTTAGAAAACCTCTCTCTTTCAGGACTATTTTAAATTGGTACAAAAAAAGAAGAGGTGCACAAGGAAATGTAATTTTTCCTGCAGATGCTGTTTCTGCCCCCTCTTTAGAATCTTGTTATTTTTCTACATATATACACTTTAAAATATGCATATATATATGCATACATACATACCCACCCCACCAAGTTAGCTCTTAATACATACATTCTTGAGATGAACTTTTCCAAAGGGCTACAAGGCAACAGCAACAAACAGAATGTCCTTGGTAAATCTATCCTCTGAAGCACAAATCCATTCCACTTGAGAGATGGTTTATGTGTCAAGACAGCCTGGCAGTAAGCTTTCTTCCACTGCTTTTGTAAATATTTTTCACCATCCTTACATGCCCTTAACTGGATGCATTAAGGTCCTAAGTTTTGTGTCTTCCCTTGTGACTCAGTTTTCTTTTCATCTTTTCTCAAGGATAATATCAAACAAAACCCTCTGCCAATTCTTCTATGCATTTGTATGTTAGTCCAATGCAATATTCAGAGTATATTGTGAGTATTAAGGTAGCAGGAGATAGCTGGAGAAGCCATATTTCAACATATTGACACCATTAGTCAGGAGCACACAACCACTACCACAAATGTGCAAAGAAACTATTAGCCTTTGAGGATCAGGCTGCAATTCACAGAGATTTTAAGTACCTCTGAAACCACTGATGGCTTGAATACAGACGTAGATGGAAGCATGAAAGTCTGAATTCTTTTGGTCAGAAAGGGTTCAACAGGATTGCCACAACTCAGTCATCTTATTTCACATAGATTTTTTGACAGCAAAGAGTTCTGCAACATCAGCTTGGCTCTCCTTTGTTTTGAATGTTTGCCCTAACATTTGTTTAGAAAGAAGGTCAAACCAGCAGTACTTTTCATGCTTTAATTACACAGAATGCATGCTGGATACCATTTCCTCTTTTCCTATGTACCTTTTACCATGTAAACAAAGGCAACAGGCTGGCTGCTGTTATCCTTCCAAGAACAAATTCCTGTTTGCAGTCAATATGGCTCAGTTTCATAGAAATCCAAAACAATTCTCTGGTACTGAGGTAACGAACAGGAAGTTGATTTTTCCTTTAAACTAAAGCCTTCCAAAAACACAGCTAATTCCTGTCCATTTATCACATTTTTCACTTACTGTAAGAACAAAGCTACTACAAGCACTGTAACGGGGCACAAACTTTGAAGCTGCATATTAAAATCATTTTAGTCTGATTTTGTCACACATGCTGTGGAGACAGGGAGTCAGATCTGTTCCTTAATGTGAAGTTACAAGCCTTTCAATTAAGGAAATGCCTGAGGCACAGACCTGACTAAGGATGACTTGCACTGAATGAAACAAAGCTAACAAGAGCTTAATTATTTCTACCACCCAAAAACAGGTTATGAAACTACAGTTGGGGGAAAAAAAAAAATTAAAAAATCCTGCCACAGCATTGGAGCATTGAATAGGATCAAGACCGACATGACTAATATATGTTTCTGAGCAAGTTTAATACTTCCTAATGATTAGATAACACAGAAACAACTCACCTACAAACTGCATGCCTACCAGCCTACCATCAAAATTTCATTTTTCTAAGGATTATCTTTAAAAATGTATTTTTACTTATTAAAAGAAGAATTACTACTTTTTCATTCTCGTGGTTCAGTTCCCCACCTGAGCAAGTTATTGGTCTGCCTCATACTGCAATCGTTACCATAGATGCTTAAGTGCCATTTGTTTTTCAAAAGATGTCCACACATTTGGATATCAATTTAAAAAATACCACCTATTTTGTAACCAGCAATCTTGTCTGCACTTAGGATTGTTGCCAACATTATGCTTGAACTGATGGCAAACAAGAAAACACTAAAGCACTGACTGCTCCTGACTGCAGAAAAGGCTGGCATGGACCTCATCTTCCTGAAATCTTTAGAACATGTCACTGCCAGAAGCATGTGAAGAAAAACCTACATTGAACTGAGAAAAAGTAATACATCCCAAATATTAAGCTTTACTCCAGCTGATGTGGTACTGGTTAAGGTCTCCACAACTATCAAGCACTGTACTTGGCTTTTTCATTCACAGACATTTCTGTGGCATTCAGATCTGCTTAAATTAATGAAGTTATGAAATTAAATCATCTGAGGAAAAAAAATCCACAGACTAAAAATAAGCTGCAAAGCAATGCTGCAAACAACCTCTCTCTCAGCAGAGATGTATATGTACTACTTCTCTTAATTAAGTTCACTTGTCATCTTACAACATTCTTAAGCATCTAGAAATAGCATTTAGAAAAAGAACTGGATAAAAACATGCTGGAAACTAAGACTTCCAGATACAATGATTGTCAGGATACATAGGCCAGCTGTTTTGCCTACTGTCTGAGCGTCTCCATGTTAAATACTTGATCTCTACTTTTGAGCAGCTTTAATTGATCAGAGCTGGGGCACAGCCTGGATTCAAAGTTCAAGTGGAACAAACATGCATTCATCATATTTCAAAAAAGCTGATATGGGTATGTATTCTGTGACAAATCTGGGCACGTAAATAATAAAAAGGTGTTGCATTGTGCAAAAACAAAGACCCTAGTATGGGCTGTTTCTTAGCACAATCAAGAAGTGATCTGATACTACAAATAAGCCACTTGGTTGTTGATCTAAGCCACAAGTAGTATCCAAGCCATGGGAAAAGGAGAGACAACACAATAAATCAAGAAACTTTAAACAAAAATGGTCTAATGGACAGGAGCAATAGATTAAAAAAAATTGATGGTCAGGAATCAATGCAAACTCTTAATACTTGGTGGAATTTTCTAGTTAGAGACATACTTCATATATATTTTCCTGAGATCTAGGGATAACTCCCAAGTATGATGAAACAGGTAGCATACAGAGAGGAGATGAGCTCCCTCAAAAGCAGGACAACATCCTGACCTTTCTCCTCAGTTTGATGTTTGAATTCTTAATCAAGGTAGTTTCTCCTACCTATCACTATTTTCACATCAATCATACTGTAGGTAACCTCCATTTTTTTCAGTTGTGACAGACATAACTTAAGAAATGGGAAAAGTTAAGTGTCCAGTCTATACATCAACCCTTAGCTGAAACATTAGTGTGGTATTCACTGCTCATGGGTGCAGATGGAGTACAGGGATGGAAGAGAGAAATGTTTTTCTGACTTTATATAACAAAAGGGACAACATCTCCTCAGATTAGTTTCTCTTTTAAGTAGACCAAAGATGATACATACACTGGAAAGGAAATGTCTGAAGAACGCTGATGGAGGGAAGGTCTGACTCCATGAGAAGAAATGAAGACACTTGGTTTGTACACAACCACCATATCTTCCAATTTACAGAAAACTCACTGATGATTCCGTTGACAGTCTCCAAAAATAATTACCTCCACCTGCAATATTTATTACTTTAACTTTATCTCCTCCTACAACAGTAGCAATTTGAAGAAAATAAGCATGAGGCTTACGGACTCTGAGGAGCAGATCTGTGATTGTGCCGAGATGTAGTAATGAAAAAATCATTTAAGCATATGACAAATTAAACTATTATTCAATAAATTCCCCAGCACATCAAGATGCATGTTATAAAAATAGTCTGTAGAATTTCTTATTCTGCCAAAACATTTTTTTTTTTTTTTTTGTAATTAAGAGACACTGACGATGTTGAATATTTTAAATTCTTTCAGATATTTGTTAGTGTAACAGTACTCATACCTGGGAGAAAAGAGAGTAAACAACCATGGTAAAGAGACCATATAATCAAAATATGAACAGTGATTTACCAACCCCAAAATACACACGAAAAAAAAAGAGAAGGCAAGAGAAAGGAGCTATGGAAACACTGAAAGCAGAGAGGAAAACTGTTTTAAGAGCATTTTATCTTCTAAAGACACTTGATATTGTTGAAGTATCTAAATGCATTGACAGATCCAAGTCTAGTTCCACTGATGTTAAAATACAATAATAAATCATAAAGTTATTGTCTAGAGAGGAAATCTTACCACTTCAAACACTATAATTGCAGTCTCTAGTAAAAATTGTACTTACTTTCCATGAAAGGTATTTCTAACTCTGCTTAGCTCACTTTCAGCAATCCACTATCACTTTTTCAATATCTCTCCTATATGACTGATCAAGAAGCAGAGACAAAATTAAATGGCTTGACTAGCATTTTGGATGCTGAACTAAAGCAAAACCTCCTTGAATGCTCCAATTCATTCCTTGCTCCCAGTCTGTATAGTACACTGTCAGGAAACACTATCATCTTTTGCAGTCAATAAGTCTTGGAGATCATGGAGTACATGGTGAGACTATAGGCTGAGGTTATGGAATTCTGTGAGTGGCTCAAAACCTACAACTTCTCAGTAAGACAGAGGAGTTCAAGAGAAAAAGATTTGTGAGGATGAAGCAAAAGACAAGTGAAGTAAAAAGTGAAGATGAAGGAAAAAAAAGAACTGAGACTATAGCACAAAGCTGAAGAGACCAAAAGCAGTGGGGGGAAGGGAAGTAAAAGGAAGAATTGCTCAGGAGTGGTGTGAGAATGATGAAAACCAGAATTATTTACTCAGCATGACACACCAGACATTAGTAACCTACACAGTAAAATGAAAAAGGAGAGGCTGAGGAAAAATTGGCATCAAAGATACATAATAGATTTTTTTTTTTTCATCATGCAGTACATCTTTTACCATATTTTAATATTATAATTCAAATTACAAATGCTGATTGTATATATATACACACATATGTATATATACATAAATTATACACACATACATTCAGCGTGGTTAACATGATCCAGCTCCCATCTGGATTACATTTCCTGAGGGAATGCAGGCCAAACAGCCAACCCTCCTCATCCTCAGCTCAGAGCCTGAGGCTGCTGCCTTGCTCTGGGTTGGGAGAGACACCATCAGTGCACACCCAGACTAGCTGCTGAGCCTGGGGAAGTGAGAGGCATAGAGGCATGGGGAAGAGGGGGAGCATCCTTACAGAGTTGCCTCTCTGTTGGAAGATTGAAAAGATTGAGGAAGAATATAGCTCATCCCTCAAGAAAGAACACACATGCATGAATGCAGCATAACAAAGAGGGACACAGCAGAGGCTCGAGCTGCTGCTGTCAACCTCACAGCACACAGAAGGGAACCTGAAGGAGAATCCAGTTCCTAGCCAGAACTATATAGCTGCATTAGAGCCTTTCCTGGAAAATCAGGGGTTCATAGGCTGTGTTTACCTGTCAAGCTGTCAGTAAATTAATCGTGCAACTTTCCGCAGTCAGTATCAATAGAGAAACTCAGGCAGTGCAAAGGACACAGTAAAGACAGAAAATCACATCTATTATGAATGCAAGGGCAAGCTGTACTATTTATTCATTTTTCTCCTCAATCTGTTTTCTGGCCAGACTCCATAATGAGCCATATGACAGAAATCAAGATAAAGAAATGCTCTATAAAGCATATATTTGATTTATTACTTTGGTATCCATCTGCTTTCTTCCTTCTCATCCTTTTTATACCTTTGGGCTGAAATAACAGAAGTTCCCAGTACAACGGTATGTAGCTGAGCAAGTCACCTAGATACCGTAGATATGTTTAGACAAACTTCTAGACAAAGTTATAAATAAGCCTTGCACACAGCAATTCTCATTTTCGTTCCTCAGCATGTCTCTTTGTTCTCTAAGGATGGAATGAGAGACTAGTGCCAGTAGAAAGACAAACTGATCTCTGATAGGAGCTGACATGCTCCAAAATACTATTTTGGCCTTTAGAGAAGACAAAAGGGGAAAACAAGTATGCAGAGTTGTTGGGGGAGGGATTCTGTTTGTTTTTATGCATTGCTTTTCTAAATCCCCTCCTAAACCCTTTCCCAAACTTCCTCAGAACAAAAACTCTAGCCAAAAGTTAAGATAAGTTATGACCACTTTGTTGTCAGACAAATACTTCAATGCCTTATACTTTAAGTATCACAAAGCTACAGGGACTTCTAAACAATGCTCTCTTGATATTTCTCTACCTGAAGATGTAAGAGGAATGTGTGACTTTAAAAGAACTGTGGCATAAGAAAGGTTTTCTTGGATCTCCTTCCACTGCCCTGGGCATGCAGAGCTTTTTGCTGCTGCTTCCATATTTTCATCAACTCCATTTAAAACTCTTGCTTTTGCTCTTTTGTGTTCCTACTGTAGGACTCTTTCAGAATCTCACTTCTGTGATGGTTAGAATACTATATCATATCTCTGTCCAGAGGCATTTGCAAATAATTCATGCACCTCTGCCTCTCAGGTAGCAGGTAACAGCAAAGGACCCTAGAAAAGTATGAAGCGAAACAAATGCACTAATCTCCAGTACAGTCAAACTGGAGGAGCTCATCAGCAGATACTTACGGAGGTGTCACTCCTTTCGGGAGGCCTAAGGCGTTGACAGAAACGGGTGGCGGCTGCGATGGCAGCATGGAGCTCAGAAAAGCTGCTGGAGATTGGCCAGAATTAGGAAATCTGGGAGTTGGAGACAGGCTGTGCGAAGGTGAAGAAAGTGAAGGAAGTGGAGGGGGCGGAGGGGGTGGAAGTGGAAAGGAATCACACACCGGATATGTTGCAGTTGGACTAAAGACAGGTGGAGGCGGGGGTGGAGGGGATGGAGAAGAAGGAGACCAGGCATACTCCCCTTCTGGGGCAAACTGCTGAGAGAAAGGGGGAACAGGCACTCTCACAAACTGTTTCTGAGAAGCAGTTGGAGACATGGGAGAAGGAAGGCTGGATGTAGATGATCCTGAAGATGGAGTCACATAACCTGAAGCGGGGCTGATGTTCTGAGCAGCAATGAACTGCTTAGGCCGAGCATAGTTGAAGGAGCTGGAAGGCTGCATGGTTGTGGAAGTATGAGAGTTAAGAATACTCATTGGCACAGGAGAGGTGACAGACTGGCTGTACTCAAGCTCCTGGAAGGAGGGGGGAGGAGGAAAAGAAGGAGAAGGAGGAGGGTGCTGCTGATTATCAGGTTGCTGTTGGTGATGATACCACTGGCCACTTTCTTGCTCCAGACGAATTTGGTTCTGCAGCTGCTGTATTTTTATAGGGTCCCTGTGGAATGGAAAAATAGACAAAAAGATGATCAGACACACAGTGCTGGTTGGGGAGAGGGTAAAAGCTTTATTGACCTATGGTCGAAGAAAATCAGAAAATTCAAATCATTTGCATATCTTGAATAGCCTCATTTCTTCAGAGCTAAAACACTGCAACAAAAGTCCATTTTTTGAGGTCAAGAATAGGGAAAAAAGTATATTATAATAGAAGTTAACAGAACAGGGCTGATTAGACAGGTCTGATTACTACCATACTTTTAGTGAGGTACTTGGACGCAAGGGACCAACTTCTGTGTTAGAACCATCCATGTATCTGTAGGTGAGCAAAGACTTCCAAGAAACACTTGTAACTTAAGGAAATGGAGAACTGAGCCTCCACATGTCTTTAGTCCCACTTTTTTGTCCCAGGCTTTACTCTTGACTGTAGATACTAATTGTATCTTAGCAGATACTGAACACAGTTCTGAGGAATTGCTAAGTGCAGTATTGTCAGTTCAAATGGAAACGAGAATTTCTTTTAGAAATACCAACATTCACCAGCAGAACAACAAAAACTAAAAAGAAAAAAAATGTTCAGCAGTGAAGCAAACCAGACCATGCACTACTTGTTTAGGGTTTTTTTTGTCCACAATACAGTTGCTTGAATGACATTGAGATCAGATTAACAGTGTGGTCCATCATTTTAAAATATATCAAACTGACTTGCTTAAGAACTCTCATGTTTGAGCTAGAAATCATAACTTTATCTCAATACTCCAGATCTCCACAAAGTTTCAGCAAATGCACATATACCTTTTCTGTGTATTTATATATTATTTATAATATATTCTTCATTATATACAAGAGCATCATTGTTTATATACAATTTAGGTCATTTAAGCAGAAATTTTAGAAGCTGTCTACTTAACGCACAGCATATGAACGTATAATTCTGGCACAACAGTATACTTTTGTTGGTAGCAACAAAATTAGAAATGGCAATATCATCATATTTTCCACTCCAAGATTAATTTTGATATTCCAACTATCCACTTTTCCCAGAAAATGTTTTCTGATAATAATTCTGCTTATGATTTCATGGCAAAAGAGATTGTTTAGATAAAGGAAATGGAAGCAAGCTTGTCTAGGGCAGAAAAATGAAAACTCAAGTTATTTACATCTAACAT
Source organism: Merops nubicus (assembly GCF_000691845.1). Classification (NCBI taxonomy): domain Eukaryota; kingdom Metazoa; phylum Chordata; class Aves; order Coraciiformes; family Meropidae; genus Merops; species Merops nubicus. The sequence goes on along the minus strand of NW_008602421.1, from coordinate 24,450 downwards.
TAGCTTTTTCTTTTTTGACATAAAGATGGTTCAGTTCTTGTAACATCAGTCATCTCACCAGAAATACATATTTTAATACTTAAAAGGAGATTGCACTTTTCTTTTTAATTAAATCAGCAACAAGAACACCAAAATGTTGCGGTTCACTTGTAAATTTTGTAATTAGTTTTTCAATGTTGACAACAGAGAACTAACTCCCTATCAGTTCAACTTTTGTTGTGTGAGCACACAACTGTGTGTTGAATAGAGAAGAAGCTTAGCTGTCCCCAACACTCCTCTGTTTACCCAACATGTGCTGAAAACAAATCAGTGTCTTGTCTTGATAGCTTTTTATCTTCATTGGGAAGCCATATGGGGAGGTGCCCAGCCAACAGCATAAGGCACATGGCCACCTATAGCCCTGTCAGTGGTAAGTGTACTGCTCCAGCACTGCACACCCAGCTGCTGCTGCACCAGTCCAGGCAGAAGGAACAACCAGATCTGGGGTATGCCTACAAAAGGCTGGCAGGCAAAGGTGAGGTTGTGCTGCTCTCACACTGAGCTTGATGGGAGGCCACAGGAATACACGTGCCTGTAGGTCAGGGTTTTTAGCTCAGGACAGTGCTACTTCCATTGGCAAAGCTTTTGATCAGCTTAGGGTCCAGACAAAGCAAGTGCACGTCTGCTTGAAAATTAACACACAGACATAACCATTATCACACCAGTCACATAACACAAGTGGTCTGTGTGGTCTAGTTGCTGTGTGCTAGATAAGACTCTCAGTGCTCCTGCATCTGTGGCTGTTGGGCAGACCTGCCAGGGAGCTGTTAAGCTAGCTCTTAAACTGCTTACTTTGCTGTCAAAAATCACAGCACCTGTATTTTACTGGTATAAATGGTACTGTTGCAAATGAGGAATTTTCTAAACAAATTCTGACAGTTACTATTTAAATGACTAAAAAGCACATACCAACTTATCCAAAATTTGACAGTAGTCACCAATACTGGAATTGTACTCTGACAAAACTCCCAATATAATTCAAGGTTTTCCACCAGATTTACCAGTGGTTGAGAGTGGTTAAAAATGAAAGCAACAACTTAAGCTAGCAGAGAACTAATTAACATTTGTACTGAAAGTACTGAGAATGCAAAAGTCATTCCAACAAAACTGTCCACTGAATGAGTATTTACTCATTTTTAGAAATGTTAAAATGTACATGTGACAAAAGAAGAAGATGAAATAAAGGGAGAACAGATGCCTATTTTCACAAAAACTGTGAAGTACTCAACACAGACAGCATTCAGCCTGTATTAATACAAATACATTTACTCCAGCATTAAGTTTCCTAATGCTGAACAATCCCTTAAATTGTGAGAAAGAAACGTGGAACGTTTTAATTTCAGTCTTACATAAATGTGAATCATTGCAGGATTTATCAGTTCAAATGAAAATGAGAGGGAACCAAAAACTAGGACCAGTTTGGGTTCTACCCTGCAAACAGGCCAAGATATTTGTAGTCTATACTGACAGATTTCAGGGAGAATGCAGGTTATCACTACAACTTAAACCTTGTGCTGAGTAACTACAGAGCTATAGCTAGACACCATCTCCACCAGCTGCAACCTTTTAGCATTTTTGTTACTTGCCATTCAGAGCTTTAAAAATGCAGATTGAGGACAAATAACATTTTCCTTATATTAATATATAGCAGTGTTTGTAATTAATTTCACTCTAACCTAATGCACTCTCAGGAAAAGCAGTATGGGGCAAGAGCAAACACAGGTACTCTATTATGAGCACACTATGAAACTGAGCTGGACTTTAGGTTTGACTTCTCATCTGAGAAACTTCACCCACACAGAAGAGAAATGTAAACTATCTGCATTGTATCTGCGTTGTTTGCAAACTCTCTTGTAAGGAAATCCTGCTGTCATTTGGCTGTTAAAAACATTTCTGTCTACCCTAAAAAGTGGCAGTTGTACCCGTGCCCATTTTCCATTATGATTTGATTATCTGTTAAAGGTATCAAAGTAATTTCTAAGGAAACAAGGTCCTAAGGAAATCCACAGTAGTGATAGTGCCAGTATTCAGTGAACACAAGTAGTTCTTTCAGACAGGAACCATTTTTCATCTCTCTATACCCCTGCAGGGACATTTTTCAAAACATGCACCAGTGAGATAACAAATTTAGCTTGGGTACAGAAAGAGGAAATAGTGCTCTTGTGCACACTCATTGTTCCCCAAAGTCATAATGAAACAATTCAGCTCCAGCAAAGAGGCTAAACCACATATCTCTGGTGGGGTTAGATCATAAGAATTAGTCTGGCAGTCAAAAATCTGTCTGGCCTGGTAATTCAATAGTGCTACATAACTAGTGCACAGACTATCCGGTGATGGCTACAGCCATTAAAAAACATGACACAAGTAACAAGTTTTACTGATAAAGAAAGCAAAAAGTGTTATGTTATTAAGAGGTAAGTTGTAGCAAGGCATTAGTAGCAATATAGGTTCCAATGTCGGGGACATGGGCAGTGGCACTGAGTGCCCCCTCAGCAGGTTTGCTGGTGACACCGAGCTGTGTGGTGTGGCTGACACGCTGGAGGGAAGGGATCCATCCAGAGGGACCTGCACAGGCTGGAGGGGTGGGCACAAGCCAACCTCATGAGGTTCAACCAGGCCAAGTGCAAGGTCCTGCATCTGGGTGGAGGCAATCCCAGGCATAAATAACACTGGGTGATGAGTGGATTCAGAGCAGCTCTGAGGAGGACTTAGGGGTATTGGTGGATGAAAAGCTGGATATAAGCCAGCAGTGTGCACTCATAGCCTAGAAGGCCCAACCATATCCTAGGCTACATGAAACGGAGAGAGTCCACCACATTGAGGGAGGTGATCCTGCTGCTCTACTCTGCCCTGGTGAGACCTCACCTGGAGTACTGTGTCCAGCTCTGGAGACCCCAGCACAAGAAAGACATGGACCTGCTGGAGCGTGTCCAGAGGAGGGCTATCAAAGATCAGGGGTCTGGAGCACCTCCTCTATGAGGACAGGCTGAGCCAGTTGGTGTTGTTCAGCCTGAAGAAGACTCTGGGGAGACCTAATATCAGGCTTCCAGTACCTAAAGGGTGCCTACAGGAAAGACAGGGAGGGACAATTTATCATGGAGTATACCAATAGGATGAGGTGTAATGGTTTCAAATTCTTCACTGTGAGGTTGGCAAGACACAGGAACACGTTGCCCAGAGGAGCTGTGAATGCTCCCTCCCTGGAAGTGTTGGAGGCCAGGCTGAATGGGGCTTTCAGCAACCTGATCTGGTGGAAAGTGTCCCTGCCCATGGCAGGGGGGGTGGAACTAGATGATCTTTAAGGTCCCTTCCAACCCAAACCATTCTATGACTCTATAATTCTACTAAATCATAACTTGGAATGAACTGGCCTGCAAGTGGAGAAATAGATCTTCTGCCTCTGTGCCATATTCTGTGCTGATTGGTATATATTCAAAGAAAAAGTGGGGAGGAAAAAAAATGCATATCGACATTTGAAAAACTACTAGCCTCAAACCAAAAGTGAACAGAAGACAGACAGCCTCTCATCTTCTTCGAGATGCAGCATGATTAATTTTATCAGTGCTGACACTGGAAAAGTACATGCACAGTTTACTTAAAATTTAATATATTTAGTTCACAAGATGCTCTACAGAGCATCACATTTCATCTACCACTGGCCACTAAAGTTAGGAGATTTGCTTATTTTATGCCTACCCAACAACAGTTACAGTTGACTTAACCCTCAATATTAACATTTCATTATCTGTCAAGTGTCTGTTCTTTGGGTTACACAAGAAGACAGCCATTTTGTACTATTGAAATAGATACTCTTGTGAGGAAGAATGAACATAATATTAAAAAGGAAAAATAAAGTAGCTACCAGATGCCCTAATATTAAAGGGAGCACACAGTTGCTGTCTGTGTGTTTTAAAGAAACTTTAACTATGTTTTAAAACTACTTGAAGAAATTAAGGTAGTTTGAGAGCCTAAATTGTAGGCCTTTTTACCAGTCATTCTGTATTCACAAAGTTCTGACGTTTAAGGAGGTCGGTGCCTCATGTAAGACTTGGACATTATCAGCTGACACATCAGTTGTCTGTGCTACTGAAACTCACTGGAGGTATCCTATTCTTAACATACTATATGAAAAGGAACCGTTGGAGAGGAAATCAATACATTGAAACTGTTATTTATATCAAGCAAATATACATGTCTGAGATGCTCCCACTAGGGCAGTATGACTGACTTTAGGTGTGAGCACCATCCTACTGCCATAAAGTTTTAGTACTATACCATCCTCACTGAACTCCTTCTATAGGCACAAAAACAACCCTATCAACAGCATCCACTCACTTGTATGGAAGGAGGCACCAGGAAGTAGCAACAACTGCTAAAGACCATAACAATCTTTCAGCCTGGTTCTCAACAGCACTGGAAAGTGAAAATAACACCACAACATTACTTCAAACTTTTGTGGAACTTTAGCCAATATAATCCAAAGGTAATTATATCTTGGCTTGATCCAGTGCAGGCTGATACATCCATAGTCACGCAATCTAGGCAGGTAATCTAAATGAAAGTTATGGCAGTAAAAAGACACTTAGCAGGATGAATAATTGTGAAGCCACCCTGCATGCTGCAAACTTCCTAGGGTATATGAAGTTACTGCCATATTAGGGATTGGTATCATCCAGAGACATTTGCAGCTCTATTAGGAGAATTTTTCCTCACAGTTACCCTCTTAGACAGCCTTTTGAAAGCAATGGTGAAACATCTTATGCCTTAATTGAAGAAAAAACAACAGCCTTTCACTGCTTCCCTGCCATTGTTCTCTGGTATCTGAAAAAGGGACAAATAACTACCTCTCTCTGTTACATAGCTACTGGGCACCAGCTGCAGTTAGGTTTATTTAGGTATGGACAAACTGCTTCAACTGCCTTCCCCAAACAAGCTAGCTAACAGAAAAAGCTCTGGTTAAGGGAAGTATTCTCTTTGTTGCAAGGAAATTGAATATAAAAAATAGTGGAAGTATCCTCAGTGTTCACATGTGTTGCAGCATTGCACACGAATATTTCTGCAAAGATTTGGCAAATGCTCCATCTAGTCATGCCCAGCAGACTCTTTGTGGGCTGCAGACATGACAGAGCAGAATGAGAACTCCAGCATGCACCAGGAAAGCAGCAGGAACAGAGTATCTTCGCAAAATGAACACACTTGACAGCAGCACATGTACCTCATGTCAGCTATTCCATTTAGAAGACTGAACTCTTTGTTGACTTGGCTGTAATAACAGCCATTACTTTGTCTGTTCAGGAGACTGCTAACATATTTTTGGTTTATCACATTTTTTTTTTTCCTGTCAGTAACTTGCATTGATTTCTCTGATACCTGCTCAATAGATACTTCTGTGATCTCTTTTATATCAAGAACAATCTTTGGATATGGATCTCCATTCATCTTGCTGGACTAATTTTGAAAAGAAAACACAATTTATGGGACACTATTACTTCCTGCCTAGCCAGACATGCAATTCACAAGCATAAGTTTTGGGGTTGGATTTTTTGCTTGATTTTGAAAGGCATCTTCTCCAAAGTATAAAAGAGACATGAAAAACTACGGCACTCTAAATGTTTCTAAAGCACCCTTAGATATGCAGAGCTACTACTTATTACACCTACATGATAAACATAATTGTATGGAAGTTGTCTTAGCCAAATCCTAAGGACTAGGTAGACTTGCAACCTTACTCCATGACTGAATTCTACACCTCACTGTAATTTCCAAAAAAAACCACCCGCAGCAAAACCCACCAAACCCTACTAGCAGAATTACTGATCAAACACAAAATCCACCCACAGTACACAAATGTCACTGCAATCAAAATACACTTTTAAATATTCAGAATATATTCTGCTCCTGAAGAGACCTGACGGGAGATAACCACATTTCCTATCATCACAAACAAAAACAAAAACAAAAACAAACAAAAACAAACAAAACAAAACAAAACAAAACAAACAAAAAAAACCAAAACAAACAAACAAACAAACAAACAAACAAAAAAAAACAACCAAAACAAAACCAAAACAATGTATCCTAAAATTACATACTTTTGGACACAGGTGCTCAACTTGAATTAGCTTCTTGCACTGGCAACACATAATTTTAAATAGCATTTTCCTAGTAAATAGATGAAGGGATTTTGCAGTGAGAATTTTGTTTTTTTTTTAAACTGCTAGCTAACTGTGGAGTGCATTAATGTGAAAACCATAAATGGAAAGCCCTACATATAAATGACAGAGCAAATAACTGCTTTTGTACTTTTGAGTGAAAATGCATACCATAAGGATGAAGCACTTCAAGTAGTATTTATTTGTTAATATATCAAATAATCTTGAGTATCGGAGACTTACACAGTAAGAATTTCTTCCCTGAATTAATCTGTGCCTTAAGTAATGTATAATGACATAAAAGAGAAGGACTCATACAGGTAAATTGTGTAACGATAAACAGGCGTTACGGCCAAGTCCTGTGCCCATGATTCTGAACGGCTGGCCCCTTCTCTAAAGCTGTTTTGAATCTTGTTCAGCTCTCAGTGAAAGGAGTCAGCCTTCTCCCCCAGGAAAAAAAGAAAAAAAGAAAGGATCAAGTTTCATTTTAAACAAATAAAATTATAACCAACATGGTGACTGGCCAAACCCAAAGAACCCATAGACTGTCACTTCTCCTGAGAGCACAGTCAGGACACATCTGCATTTGTTCTTTAGCTTGGATCAGAAATGTGCTTTTGAAGCAAATCTTCACTGTCCCCATTTGTTCTCTAGTTCACATCATGGAGAAGCCTCTCAAGAACATGAACATAAACCTTGTCAGGTGGAGTTTATGTAACATACTCCCACCACCAATGGGCTTCAGTCCATGTGAGCAGACTAGAGCCAGTCCAAAGGGAAAAAACAAAATCCCAAACTCAGTGACTGGAATGCATAGCTTAGGTATCAAGCCCTCAGAATGCTTCCTCACTGTGCAGAGCCACTCCTATTTCTGTGTACCACTTGCTACTGTAGGCTCTACACACAGAATAGATGTACATACTAACATGATGTGTATAGCTAAACCATATAAACAAGAGGGCTTTTAAAAATAAGTGTGTATACCACAAGAGATTTATATTTTGTGTAATTCTCAATTTCTGGGAAGTTAAACACACATCTTGGTTTAAAAATAGGATTAAAATTAATCTCTTAATTCAATTGATAGGGTTTCTTGAAATATTATTTATGTGTACAGTATACTGATATATATTAAGAAAAAGGGTCTCATGCATATTATTTAAAATTTACATTCAGAGACAATGTGAGGACCCATAATAGACAGATATTTTACTATTTTGCATGTTGTTGTGCAGATTTTACTGTTTAACTGCTTGCAGCTGACCAACAGAATTTCAATTAATTCCTCTCCTTCCTTATGCCCTGCAGTAAAAACCTCCCAGACAAACCAAAGGTGTCTTGTTTGCCTTCAGATTGACCACAAGATTTTTTTTTTTCCCAAACCTAGGTACAAAGAAAAGTATATTCCTCAAGACTTAAACCCATCTTGTCTCACAACTATGAAGGGAGACTCCCTCTTTATGTACTCATTATTTTGATGACTCATGTTCCTTCTCAGCCTGGAGCTGGACACTTGGAGAAAGAATACTGGCCTGGAAACAGCACTTGTCTGATTTGAGGGTCCCAAGTTATATTTTCCCATATTTATTAAGATTAGATTTATGTTAAAATGAACATTCCAGAATGGATGATGAGAAGAGTGGTTTATATATTCCCACAATGAAAGGCAGTTTAGCTTATCTTGACCAACAGCAATTTACTTTTCATCCTTATTGAAAAAAGTTCTTACATTGAACAGTTCATAGGGTGCACAATACATATAGTTCCCTTAATAGATCGAGTGCTTAGATTACATTTGGAAAATACTGGTAAACCACTGTTAATAAACTGAAACTGTAAAAAAAAAAATCTGTGCTTTGTTTTCACTATTGTAAAGTATTAATAGGGTGTAAAAGTAGTGATATACATCTTCCACATTCAAGTCAACATTACCTGTATATAAAATCTCCTCTTCAAGTACCATGACAACTTAGACTCCAAACTACGCTTTATTTCACTAATAGCTTTTCCTTTTTTTCTGTCTGGCTCTGGTTTAATAAACCACCTATAGCTCCATAATGCAATTTTGGACTTGTAGGTTACTTCAAAGACAGAGGGATTCTAGCACTATCAAAACTGGTAGCACTACGGTCAGCATCATTGTGGATCATACAATTCTTCCTGTATGAACCATGAGATTCCACACAATCCTCTGATCCTCTCAGCAACACTCAGATCATGGTATAATACTGGTCTGTCTGCAGTTTTTCTTCTCACTGACCTCCCTCTCTGTAGCTGCAGTTTTCTCATGGGTCTCCCTGCCTCTTCCCTTGGGCTATCATCACCCCTTGTGAGCTCCAGAAGCATTGCCTAGCACCAAAATTCATTCCTTCACTTCTCCTACCTCATATTACCTCACGTCACAGGCTAGCTTCTCTAGAAAAGCATGCCTCACTCTTCAGGAAACACCAGCCTAAAATACCCTTGTCTACTACAGTTTTCAGCTGTACTAGAAAGGATAGTTATTTAAGGTGTTAGGACCCACATGACGCCTGTGTCAGGACTCACACAACCCCTGTGTCTCTGGGCCAGTTTACTAGAGCCAGGCTGTGGTCACAACTACAGCTTACAGAGCACGTTGATCCTGTTTCTCAATTGAAGGATCCCTCTGTTCCTTTTCCATTTCAGGGAGAAAACTCCAACGCAGTACTGAACAGAAGTGTTACATAATAGCAAAAGCATTTGGATCATTTGAGGTCGGCTAATTGATTAGACAATTAATACAAAATATGACAATAATTTTTTTGCAGAACAGGGAATGATTAAATAAAAGTAAAAAAAGCCAGAGATAGCAGAAAGCATTTTAAAAAAATGTTGGTTTTGCCATAGAGGACAAAATAAAGCAACGAAGCGACATTTAAGTTCCCCAACCAGTTGTATGTATGTATGTACAGCTTAGGGAAAACGAGCATCCAGATCTGCAGAAAGACTGAGCTGCTTAGCATTTTTGTTTGGAAGAAGATAATTTTGTTCCCCTATAGTCATCCTCCTTTGCATGCCAAGACTCTTAGGAGCCTATGCACTTAGACCTACCACATTAATCACATTCTCACACCCTAAAGGCACTGTTGTCTGAAGCTGTCCATTTTTCAGTCATTTTATAAACCTTCAGAGACTGCCATTTTCCAAACGGATTTCAAGACTTCAATATTACAAAACAACTAATCCACCAGGCCTTTAGTTTGAAAAATGGAGAAACAAACTTTGCTAAGCAGGAATCGATAGCATGTAAATCTTGCTGTACACTGTCCAGGCAATACTTCACAGATTAGTTATGTCTGATCTTCTACACTAGGGACAACTTTTGTCCTCAAGAGCCCAATACTGGAAACAACATCTCATGATCCAAGGTTATTTGTTTTGCTTAAATTTGTCTTATGTTTAAAATCTGAACTTTGAAATTAAGAGGAATCTGTAAGGCAAAAGGCCCAGCTTGATTAACATACTTCATAATTGCAGGAAATGTTTTTCGACCCTTAGTTGACTCAATTTTTTCTCATGATTTTTTAGCAGCATGATCAACTTCCCTAATGAATCATTCAGAATGAACAAGAAAAAATCTGCATACTTGGAAGTAGTAACAGAGTCTTGCAAACATTTTGAAATCCTCTATATATTAAATAACTTTATATTTTCAAAATAAGCTCCAGAGGTGTAAAACAATGATACTTGATTCGTGATAGGCCTGCAAGATCATTTGCCTTTCTCTTCTGGCATTTATTTTGCTGTTATGTTGCTCTAATTCTTGCAGTTGAAAGGAAACACATAGGAAACCTTCCCATCATCTCCTCTTCAGCATCTCACATGAGTAGTAGTACAGCCTCCTAGATAGTCAGTGAAACCTCCAGAGTGCAGTTCAGAGTGTGCAAGTTAGAGGCTAAATATCAGAGCATATGAAGACTCTCTTAAAGAAGCATCTTTAGAAGTCATTCCAATAAAAGCACTGACTTTGAAATGAAGACAGGCATCTTAAGTTTCAGCAGAAAACACATAAAATGTTCAACGCATCCTCAGTAAAGCAGATAAAAATAGTACTATCCAAACTTCTTTCCCCTGCCCACATGAGTAGCTCATGAGTCAACTGCAGACCTCATTATACATCACAGTCACACTAGACTTAACATGGAATTTATTAAATTTAAAGGATCAATTTTTTTTTATATGCATTATGTAGTTAACTAGCATGACAGCTCTTATTTACCAGCTATCACCTAATATACTCAGCTACTCTTGATGTGGAATAGTCTTTTAGGTGGATTTAGCATCAGGGAGGACCCACAGTTGCAGCAGTACCACACCCAGCTAGGGTCACCATGTAGGAGTAGAATTCATAGAAAAGGTCAAATTGTTTAACAGCATTATGAAATAACAGTGTTAGAGTCAGGAAGAAATCTTGTGATCATTTGTCAATACCATCAGCTGTAGAACAAAGTTGAACAGAAACCAAGCAAAAAAGTTCACTTGCTAAAAAGAAGACTCATTGACTCATTTAAAAAGTAGTTCTAAAGGAAATTCAGAGAAGGCAATCATCAAAAGATATGCCAGACTGATTTTTAAACATCACAAAACCCCCACAACATCGTGCTGTATTCCGTATGAAGATGAATGCAAGTATCTGAGATCAGAAGATCAGACTGGAATGTGTATGGCAAGATTGATTTTAGTCACACAGATTACATTTGAGGACATCTGTATTGCTAAGACTGAAAAGACTCAGATCAATCTAAATAACTTCCTTGTACTTTGTTTTCTTTAAACAATCAGCAAAATAGCTCAAGTAAAATGTTAAACAATGCTTTTCAGCACAAATACATATGTTGTGTGTATCAATACTAAAAGATGCCCTAAGAGCCTTTCTGTGCACCAAGAGCAAATCTGGTATTTACTTTTCTCAAGTTCAATCTGTTTTATTTCAGTAAGGTGCCACCAAATCTTTTTATAATTATTTCCATTGCATACAAACATAATCTCCTGGTATTAGTACATTAGCTTGGCTAAATATAGCAAGGATCACTCATGTCTTATGGGGTATTTTCTTTGGTATGCAGCTAATACAAATAAAACGAATGGAGAGAAATTGGCAGTGTTCCACTGAGATTACATCACTTTTCCTTAATAGGAAACCTCTCTGCAACTTAGCATCTTGCTTTAAACACTCAGAAGTGTCCACAAAGTCTTCAGTGAGGATCTTCATATAAGGCCAGTAGTTAGCTGCAAAGGGCTAGAACACAGAGCTGAAGCTCCCAGTAAAACATTGAAAAAAAAAAACTCTAATGAAAACCACCTTTAAATTGTCACCAATTGCAGATTAGGGGAGTTGCATGATCTCTAACAAGAGATACGTATAAGATCTACATAATTCCTGTACAAAGCAAGGGATGAAGTTCTAGTTCCTATGACTTTACTTCAGTAGACTCTCTAGAAGCCTTAGAAAGTAAGAAACTAAAGAGATGCACAAACCACTGGTCAAAAGCAGGATGGAGACAAGCATTTACTGTAGTTTTATTTGCTGCTTACTCTTTGTGGTCCTGAAAAAGACAAACCCTTTGGTTTTATGGTACCATCAGTGCTGTCCCTCACCTCCAGTATGACATTATTCTGAAGAAATTAATTATTGTAAAAAATGAAATTATTTTCATTCACTAAGAGCTAGATGTTTCCTCTCACATACATTGAGCCTTTCACTACAAACAATAGGTCTCCTTGATTGTACACAATAAAAATAAATGCAAAACAAACATCAGTGGACCTACAAGGTTTCTCTGAGAAAAGACAGTCCTTGCACTCACTATTTTGCATCCATGACTGAGATTACTGGACTTTTTTTGTCATATATCGAGAGACAAAAAGCAATCAACACAGTACATGAAGAATAAAAGTGCTTGGAGAAATTTATGTTCACGCTGTAACTAATGTAAACATAAATTCCAGTTATTATATTCCTCCTGTGCAATTGCTGAGCAATAACCCAACTCCTGCTTCAAGTCTGCATGCAGTACTTGCTGGCATGGAATTTTATGGAGAGCACAATTTATTTAGGCACTGTCACACACATATAAACACAAAAATGTATTCACCACAGTACAAAAAGTCATGGTAGGTCATTTTGTACTCTGCTTTGTCCAAAAAAAGTGTGGGAGTCGCTCCTCCTGCCTTTAGTTGCAGCTGTGCAGCACAAGATCTTTGAACACTGACAGCAAAAGCTGCCACTTCAGGGACTCTCGGGCAAGCAAATGCTAATCGAGTCAAGGGATGCAGGAAACAAATGGAATGACTGCTCTGATTGCTGCAGCAGTTTAGGACCTTTACCACAAAAGCGACAAGTGAATAAGAATTTGAAAGTAACCTTAGAATTGGGAGGACTGGTAGTTTCGTTGGTTGGTTGAGATGTTCTTTAGGGTTGGTTTGTTTTTTTTTTGTTTGGGGGTTGTTTGTTGTTGTGGGATTTTGATTCATTTTATTTTAAACTTGGTTCTGTTCACTGCTTCAGATTAAAAAGCAGCCACTCAAAGGGTTCTGCTGGTGCCAGAGAAGGGTGGTGTTTGTCCAGGAACAGGCACCTGAAGGCCAGACCTCCTACAGCTCAGTGTCAGTGAGGAAGTTCCTCCCAAGGCAGGCTGTGTGAAGTCACATCTTTAGCCTGTAGCTGTGCAAGCTACAAAAGAACTTCTATACCTGCTTTATTTACCAGCAGTGGCTGAATAAAATCTTTATGTTTTAATTCACATACAAATTTTTAATTCAACTGCCCTAAAATTAATGAAGTCTTTAATGGAAGTAGAGCCAAAATTTAGGTTACAACAAAGAAAAGTGATCTTAAACTGGTTAGTGTACAAAATGAATAACTGGAGTAAATTTCACCTTCATATTTCAAACGGAAAGTATATGTGCAATATCAATGCACTCTCACCAAGACACATTTCACTGAAAATGAAGACATGTAGCTTAAGGCTTGCTTGTCTGAATGACTGATTTATAAATAACAATATTCACTTGACTAGTTTCATCCTTGTGTACTTTTGTTGATCTGGGAATTGGCTACTTACAACATCATTAGGTTTGGGTTTTTTTATTCTAAAACCATATACAGAATTAGCATCAGTCAATGCTCATTTTCTAAAATAAATTTTTAGCCATTGTTTTAATTAATGCCTAGTTTTCAGAAAAGGTCAGATAGACTCAAAACACCATATTAAATAATATGGCAGCTGTATTTATCTAACGCTAATCAAATCTTAATTATGATAAATCTTCACCAAAACCTGCTGATTGGATGCACAGTTCCTGCTAAATAAATTATTATAATTCTCTGTTAAGTTTCAACTATTGCACTACGCTGCTCTGTCATTTTGGAAACACAGAAAACATCTGCTAAAATGAGCTGTAATGGAAAAAATTCAACTGCAAGTCTCTCATTCATCCACCCTAGCACTATTTGTATGCAAGTTAGCCCGCTATATATAGCAGCCACAGGAGGAACTGATGTGCTAGCGAGGCAAGTACCTGTTGAATCTGTCATCTTTTTATTTCATAACAGTAACCTCCAAGCGACAACAGCTTTCCAAACTTCTGTAAATTAATTCAGAAATTCAAACTGGTAGTCTGTGTGTTCAGGCACACAGACATTCCACTGAAACGGATGGGAGCAATGGTAGTTAGTAGCTCTGAAAATCAGGCAACTTTTGTGTGAATTTAACTTCCTTCAAACAAATTTGAAAGTTTACATTTAAAAATTCATCCATGCATTACAGTCATTTGTTTCAAATTTTAGACTGTGCTTTAGGTATAACTTTTTAAGGTGAATACTTAAGTATCTCAGTAATTTGCCCTTACTTAAATGTCACAGAAATATTTGGAGATACAAAGATTTCATGCCCAGGTCCCCAGTTAAGTCCATCAGTAGTGACAGAAACTGAAAACACCTGACTAGCACTTGGTGGTGTGATAGGAGTGAGTCAATTTCCAGTCTCTTCCTCAAAAAGCTGTCACAAAGTCTAAATAGACTACCTTTCATGTCCACCTTTAATGGCAGATTTAAGCACTGAAATTTCTCTTTCATGTCAGGAAGATATTCCTACGCACAAAGGAGTGTGAGAAATCCCTCCTGGATGTTAACTTAGTGTCCCTGGTGCCACACTGGAGTCTTTTCCAAGTTCTAATCAAATATTTGGATCACAGGGAGCACTTATGGCATACAAGTCCAGATAATTTAAATAACAATGATTAAAGACATCATCTGCTTCAAACACTGGAACAGAAAAATCCTGCTATTAAAGGGTATGGCAGAATTCCTCAGAAGCTCAGGAGAACTTACTTTGCTAAATGGCCACGTTAAAGGCATTAATATGCAACTTAAAAAGATCCATGCATGTAGATAATTATTCAAATTTCAGGTGCTACTGATATATTTTAACATCTTTTATGGTTTATATTGTCTAAACTTGCTTTGGTACTGCTACTCCAGTACAGAGAACTGCCAAAAAATTAATCCTTTTAAATGAAAATATTAATTCTGCTTTGAAAAACTAGCATGAGATTTCAAACAGAAAATAAATTAAGTCTTGAGAAAGCTCACAAAATGAAACCTCAAAAGAAAAGGTACCACCATCAGGAGAATATCAGTTTAAAACTTCTAGAAATACCACATAAATCAGAAGATATCTTCTTCGACACCAGCTAACTATCACCTAGTTAACTGTGGCTTGTACTAATTTTCTGCAGTAGTTTTAGCCTACAGTACTACACTTCAGAAATGTTACTTTTCTCTCCATTTTGGACTAGGAAACTAGAGACAAAGGAATGGGTTGAGCTAGTCAAAATTATACCAGAATAGATACTCCTAAACAGATACTCCAAACTACTACACATACACACTTATTCTGGAATAGAAACAGACAAGTTAAGAGCTGATGAGGTATACCTAATTAAATTTCACACTTCCTAGAGATTTTCATAACTTTGTGTTATTCTCAGCCATAGTCTGACTTGACATACCCCAAGTATCATATACAACATTATTCTTCCTGATTGCTTATGTAACGCTCAGTCAATGAATTTACACTTTGGCCTAAGAAGCTAAGAGCCGATGAGGTGTAACCAATTTCACCCCTTTCAGCACCTCTTTCCTGTCCCTCCTGCAGCATGATGGAATTTCCTCTTCCAACTATGAATGCTTAAATTATTCTACAAACTTCATCAATGGTCAGTTATTTTAGCAAACCCTGAATTGTCCAAAATTAAGAGAAATTAATTGAGAAACTAATCATACTGGTAGCTTACTTGCTTTTTAAGTGACAATTATTTTCAATTTTATGCAAAACAGTGGACAATCTGTAACAAAACTCTTGAGGAATCTGAGGTAACTAGAGGAAGCATTTGAGAATAACATCACCAACCAACCACAAAGATTAACATCATTAACTCAGGAAGCTTGATAGCAAATTTCTGTGATTCTTCCTCTATCACAAAGATCATCAGTGATGACAGAGAGAAAATTTGCCTAACTCAAAAGCACATTAAGTATTATTTAATTATGGTTCCATGAAGAATTTAACCTCTCGGACAAGCTACATCTGCCTGGTATCCCTTTTTATATGAGGCCTTGTCATTTTTTAAACATTTCCATGAATTAAAAAGGTACTATTCACTCGCTTTACAAATGCCTCCCAAGCAGCCGAGTTTCAATCTGATCAGTCAGTCCTCCATTACTCTGCATAATCAACTTTGCTCTGACAGTGCTGGAAATTCTGGCAGACAAACCAAAGCTTTTTGGGAAAAGGGAGGATACTTCGTAAAAATAGTAAGCATCTTAGAGCTTTGTATGTTCATACAAATTCAATCAACCCTCCTAAAGTTTCAACTATTACAGATCAGCTTCCTGCTTAAATGCATTCCAATTCTATTTTGCTCTACTCTTTAACAATGAGCATGATACTTCAAATATTAACATTGCAAACAGTTTCTCTCATTCAGTGTGAGAATTCACTCAGTATGCAGGGCCAGTTGTCTTTTGCATTTCCAGGCATTAATGCACAAATATCTATCTCTGTAATGCAGAAAAGGATATAATGTGAACACTGTGTTTTAGTTGCAAACCAATAATTAGCCTTGGTGGCCAATGGAGCTCTTTTGTAATCCATTATAATTAACTGCCCCTAGGTCACTCCTCTTTTCTAGTTACAATCTACCACCAAAAAAAAAAAACAAACCAAAATTTGTACACAACAGGAATGTTAACTTCACAAAGTTACAGAAGTACTACAAAACAGACCTCAGAGAGAATCCAAAGATAGGATGAAATAGTGTTGCCTGCGAGTTTATAGAAGGAGTAGACTGCAGCCAGAAGAGGATGAAACCAGAAGTATTTTATTGCCTTTTAGTAGCACAACATGCTAAATCTAGCATGAAAGATACCAATAATTTTTCTGAACCAAACATTCCACCACAGAGAGCACCATGCCTACAGATAATAGATTCTTATAAGAGGTGTAACGATGCACGTGGTCAGTGCTGAACTTCACCATCCTTGGAATGGTTCCACCATACACTTGTCCGTGTACCACACAATGCATCTTTAATATAAAGTCTAGACTACTGCAATATTCTCCAGCTAGGGCTGCAGGGAAGGCCCAAGTGTTACTTACAGCTAGTTGCTGACAGCAGCCATACCACTGTTGGGAAAGCAAAGGAAACGGAGCAAAGTGATCCTAATTTCTGAGCCTTCTGCTCATTTTTCTGGGTATTTCATAGCATTCAGATAAATGTCATCATTCATAATAATTGGTTCTTTATACCTTTCCATTAGTATGACCACTACATTTTTCAGAGATGAGGTCACAAGAACCTAGAGTTTTAGAGTCAACATATTATTTTTATTTTTAAAAATCTCAGAAGCACTTTAAGATGCTGTGTTTTAAGGGCCAGTGTCAACCACAGAACTAAACTCAGAATCAGCAGCTGAAAGTTCATTCTTTGTTTGAGAAAATGTTGACATATCATTTCTTATGCTAACAGGCACTTCTTTTTTCTCTCAATCTGTGTGGACAAATACACATGAAACACTCATCTAATTCATTTGCACATATATGAAAGCAGCTTCTAGCCTTGTTTTGATGTTTGTTTGTTTCTTTCTTTTTCCTGAAAGCTCTGGTGTCCTAGGAGCACAAACGTTCCTGGAGTACAACTTATTTTTTTTTTCCTTCTGCAGAAAGAAGTTCAGAGAGTATTTTAATACAAAGCAGAAAATGGAAGCAATCATTTTCCAGAAATTCCAGACAAACAACTTAAGAAAACGTTAAACAGTTAATAACCCCAAAATCTCTAGTAGAAACTCCAAAGCAACTAAAGATAAAAGAATGGAAACCACAAGTAACATCCTAGAAACTCATAAGACAACATAATGTACTTTCAATACAGTTTGAAATTCTGTAGTCTCACTTCATAAATTGAATTCCATATGCTTGCAGAAACTGATAGGTGTCTCTCTTTTTTTACATTCCATATTATCTTCAGATTTTTATAAAAATAAGAAAACTATGAAGATTTATAGGAAATTTAGACTTTCTCCCTAGAACATTGCCAGTATGGCAAACTATTTATTGCCTGAAAATATAGGCTACAAAGATTATATGTGAAATAATAAATGTGATATGGCAAGGACATTGAATCTAGGCATGTGAAAATTGTCATGGATATACGAAAATTATCAGGTAGCTTTCGAAATGAAAAAAAAAAAAAAAACAAACAGAATTTGGCTGCTTTACATAAAGAACCATGTCTGTTGTGGAAGACAAAAATCTCTGACTTCTCACTGAAAATAATCTGCAGTTTATAGAGAAAAATCCACAATCTTGGTGGCTTGAGTAATACTGATGAGTACTTCTGAAGCTCAGGCACTCTTTTCATGAGCCTGAAAGACATTTGCAGCTATGCACCAACACCTCTGTCAGTGTTGATATCAATAATACCTTCAAGTTTTCTTTAAATAATTTAATTTAAATAATTCTTTAAATAAATTTAAACTATCCTGGTTTTAGGCACCTTGGATTTACACAGAAGTAAATGGCATCATCTTGCACCTGACTCACCATCAGTAAGATAATACCAAATAATACATGCTTTCATTTAATTCCCTAAAAGTTTTGACAGGAAATACAAACCATACACAGAGTTCCATGAAAATACACCATCCACAAAATACTATGACCACCTCTGAGGCTTTCAAAGCCTCACCTGTACGAGAAAAAATTCACTAGATCTTGGTTCACCACAAAATACAGCCAAAAATAAGGATGACCTCCTGAAACCTTCAAACACTGAAAAGAAAGACTTTATATTTCAGAGTCAAAGTAAGTACAGTGAAGCAGGCTGGAAGAAATACAGCATCACCAGGTTTCTGCACAAGGAAACTCATTCATGCAAAACTTTCTATGTTGCTTTGGTGAATCTCCTCTGCTAGCCAAAGCTGGCTATTAAAATTGTTCCTCACTTAAATAGCTGCTTTAATCAAACCATCCCCATGAGTCAGATGCAGATTTTTACCTACGCTCTGTAAGGACACAAACACACGTATATATCCACACACCACTATATTCCTATAGACACAGAAACACACCTGCATTCTCTCTTCTCACTAAAAAAACAGATATGCTTTACCTGTTCTTTTAAGTCAGAAACACACATTTTATATCCATCCACATGTACACGTGGTGTCTGAAACAGAACTGAAAGAAACAATTCTGTTTCTAGTGACTACTTTCACACTGTGATTCAGCCTATTCAGAGGAATGAATGCAGCCATGGAGTAAAAACTTCAAAAGATGAAAAAATTCAACCACAAAAAGAATATCCTTTCTTAAAGATAAATCTTCCAAGTTGTAGGTAAGGTGCAAAAGGAGGGTAGGAGCAAGACCAGCTTAAAGCTTGCCCCGAGACCAGCAGGTTGGCTCTCCTGAGGAAAGTTTCTGTAACACGTGCAGGTCTTGATTTAAGCCAGATTTCGGTATTCAGTGTGACTGGAGAACTGGGGTCATATTGTTAAAATAATTCTGTGCCAAAAAAAAAAACCCACACCCAAAATCAAACCCAAACCAGCCAACAACAAAAAAACCCCAAACAAACCAACGAAACAAAAAAAAAACCCCACACAAACCACAACACATACTCTTTTTCTATGCTCTAGAGCCCAGGCAGGAACTCCTAATGAAGTTGCTCTAGCACACCAAATACTGTCCGCACACATTTCTTGCTCTCTGAAGTGGATTTTTCTTCATCATAGGAGGGGAATTATTTCTAAATGGCAATGTAAAAATTAAATCCATCCGACTGAATCTTCATCTAAATTCAGTGCCTTTAATAGCTAAGTTCAGTCATTTTCTTGTAAATGTAAAGATTAAAACAATCTCCTTTGAGACTGTTAAAGCAAAGTGTTAAATACTAATGTTGTCAACTTAACTCTTTGTTTCCCCGTTATTTACATGCACACCTCAGGTACCCTGGTGCCTTAATGGGTGCAGTAGCAGACAAGACAAAAATGTCACTCTTCACTGTGCATTTGGTGGGGTTAGTTGGTTGGTATAAACGTTAACATTACTAAAACTGACTTTTGGGTATTAGTCTACTTTTACATTTCAGCCTGGAAAAAAAAAATTTAACCATGATGCCAATAAAACCAAAAAAATCTTTTCCTGTACATTTCTGCTGGCTGACACACCAAGTCTGCAAATAATTGTCTTTAGAAAGACTTCACTTTACATAAATCCAAAAGGACAAATAAGACACGTGCCAAATGGACATTCACCAAAATTTGGACACTTAGGCAATGCAGTATAGCAGCTCCTGACACAAAGACTCAAGTCTTCACCTAACTCTTCCCTTCCACATTTTTAAGGCTGTAGTATGAACTCAAGCCCACATTGTCACTTTCTGTTTGAAATACTCTATAGTGAATCATGATTTAGGATTAGTTTCTTCAAAAATAAGAACTAGCCAAGAACAGTTTTTTTCTTCTCCTGCATTTTAGACCAGCACATATAATGTCAACCATCTTCCAAAACTGATAACTAACAATATCCAGAGCCCATTTCAAGAGGAACATTTTCTGGTACAGTGAAACAATAGAACTCCCCAGCCTCAGAAGAATGTCTAACTGGAATGAATTTTGAATAAGTGGTACAAAAGGATGATTTAAAATAATTTAATCAAAGATTTCTTACTCAAATCATCCCCAGCGAGATACACACACTATACAAACAAGGGAATGCAGATTCAGTTGTTTCTTGGCTCATCTCACACATGGCCAGGCAGAAAAAGGCCAAGCAACTAATTGAGCCCACTATATTTATTTAATTTATCTATTATAAAATGCTGTTTATCTTAAACACCTTCCCTTTGTGGAAAGGCAAAGCACTAGGGAGTGCCATACACAATACACTAATTACAATCACTTTCTGCTTCAATAAAGGAAATACAAGTTTCCTGCCTTGGCAAGGGCTAGAATGTCTCAAGCAGGTAAGAGAAGCACCATGTTAAATGTCTAGACAGCGACGTGAAGGGAAAATATTTCCTAAGTTTTCTATTTGTAGGCTAATCTAGGAAGTTTATTTCACATGTAAAAAGAACTGTCTTAATTATTAGTTCTCATTCTATGATATTGCAATTATGATGGCATAGTAAACATTTTTTAAAAACAATTATATGAACATGAAAATGTTAAATGATCTGTAGTGTTCCAGGATGTTTTGACACTCGTGGTCACAGAAGACTCCCCACTTTCTGCGAATAAGAGGTTAAAATGAGTCTTCTGGGAATACTATAACTTGGTTAGTAATTACTCCTTATGTATTCTTCCTAATCCTTCCAAAAGGATATATTAGCACTATGAAATCATGGCTCAGTATTGCTATTACTGAGTGGAAGCTTCACTCCAAAGGGAAGTGTATTATTTAATCTAGCACTGAAATGCTGTTAATAGAATGAGAATATCTTCAAGATGGAAGATGATTCATGAATGCAAAATTCCATAGGCCCATTTTAATTAAAGATTATTTCCAGGATGAAGGATTTACAACAAATTATTATGTTCAATAATATGTTCCACATAACTCTGAAATTTTTATTGGGAAAATAAAACCTTAGGGCCACTAACTCTTCTCGGGTCAGTAAATGTCCAGTAAACCCTTAAATACCTGAAGCCTCCTTTCTTGGCAAGTAAGCAGCAAATTAAAAGATACATGACAATAACATAAAACATATGGAAATTACAATACTAATATGCTTATCTTAACCTTTCAGACATAATTCTCACTGCACTCCATGTTCTGCCCTTGTTTACATTTTCATCTGAGAAATTGTGAATTGTGAAAAACCAAAAGGTTTTTCTCTTCAGTGTCTTTCAGTTTTTATTCCCAGCAATATTCAAAGTCTACAGGAAGTGATGCTAGACACACAAAGAAAACCTATATATACATGGCATCACACTGAGTGACACTGTTCTGCTCCCAGGCATATGGGTCCACATAAATGTTGGCACAAGCAAAATCACAAAGTAGCTACTTTAAACAAAGCCAGTTGAGAAATTAATTTGCTGTATGAAGAATATGATAATTTCCCACAGAACACACGATTTTACATGTAAGGTCAGTTCACTTTGCCCAGCTGAGAACAAGGTACGTTTACTAAGGGAGGTCTCTCATGGATCATTATGAAGCAGAGTAGTAGAAAGAAATTCTGTACAGAAGAAAAAGAAGGAATTCTCCATGTAAGTGGGCTGACCAGCATCCCACAGGTCACATCTAGCTAGATCGCTCCCTTTGTCTTCCAGCACTTGAAGCCCAGAAGCTGAACATTACTCATCAGATCTACCACTGTGTCCGTACAGAAATGGAGGCACAGTGTCCTGACATAGCTGAGAGCTGCTAGATATGGCTGCTGCAGTCACACAGACCACAAAGTGGATGACAAAACTGCAACCCTGCTCCTCTTTGTGGAGCATGTAGACTATCGTGCTCTCCACAACTGTCATACCTGCTCAAAAAATTCATCAGTGCAGAGCAAAGAACAGTGAGTTGGCTTTCTGTTGCCTGGAACTGTGGATCTCAACAGTCACTTCACAATAATTATAATTCCATAAAACCAATAATTACTGCAGAAGAACACTTTGCAAAGTTTTACACGTTGCAATCATCACACAGTCTCTGCAGAGAGAAAGCAGTAGACTCAGGCTAGTCAAAAATAACAGGCCCATAATAATAGGTGTGTGAGTGTCCACCAGATGAGCTTGGCCAGGACAATATATATAACTGTTCCCTTACAAACCAAAATAAATTAAAAAAAAAAAATTGAAAAAATATTTTAAGGTCATGGAGAATTTCCTAGGACTTACATTAAGTATGAGAACATAAAGCACTGCTGTAAAATACATATTTTTAAAATGGAATCCTGACACATCCTGCTGCTTATTGTTACTTAAATTTTCATAACAGCTTTTCACTGAAAAAAAAACCAAACCTGTACAACTCCCATATAGCTAAAGAAAAGCTATGTGACATACATCTGCCAACTGGTAACAAACCAGTTCCACCATTCTGATTTTAGGAAAACTTCTGTGTCAGATTACAGAATATGGTAACTCAGTAGAAACACGATAATCACAAAGACCACATTCACCACCTCAAAGATGACAGAAATGTTTTTACCCAAACTAATTCCAACAAAATCTGGCCTACATATTCCTAAGAGTTTTAAAAGTTGTAAGAACATCCTTACACCTTCTACCCAATCCTCCTAGTTTCTTTTATTCAAACTCTCATCCCTTTGCCCCAACCTTTTCCCACAGTTTCTCCTCTTGGCCAGGAAAATTAGTACCAAAATGTTATTTCACAGACAGGCAGTTCTTTCAGGTTTTTTCCCCATCAAAAAGTAGGATACAACAGAATCTCTCTCAGAATCCTGTTCTTGTATTTGCCCCCTTTTTCATAGCAAAGTAGTTTAGATACAATCAACGGACATGGGCTGAGAGCCATTTAACTTATATGTTTTTTTCCATCCTCTTGTTATCAGTTCTGTATCTTAATCCTATGTCTGGTATGCGTTGTGAATTACAGACCAGCTCTGGATGACTGGAAATGGCTTGGCTTCCTTGAGAATACCATCCTAATTTTTCCCACCCCAGAACTCCAGTGGATTTCAGTGCGCACAGACTTGTGAGTGGACACAAAACTTTCCATACAATGTGTAATATATCTCACAGAGTTAATTTCAGAAATAGAAGGTTTGGTCCCAGGAATCATGGTTTCAGTTCAAAACAGCCACAGAATAACATGGAAAAAGTTTCTTGACCTCAAAGCCTAATGAAACATCCAATATGTCTGCTCCTATTTTTAGATGCACGCTCTGCAGTGCCATATTCCTTAACAGAAGGCTGACCCAAATGTTCCAACAGCAGACTTTGGTTTCTCTTTGATAGCCAATGCATATCTCTGCTTTCCAAGTTTCTGTAAACACATCATTATAAGGAAGGCCAGCCTTACTTTTCCCAGCCTTCTTTCTAATTATGCACACGCTGCCAGGAAACTTTTTTCGTGTGTGTCTTTGCTACTAAAATTTAAACAAACATCTGTTACAGACTTGGATAAGAAGGGAAAAAAATCTCCAAAGTCGTTACTGTTGTAAACTACAAAGTTACTAAGTAACACTAAATTCCTTTCAACACGCAAGGATAAACATTTGACAAAAAAAAAAAAAAAAAGAAAAAAGTACATCCCTGGTAGGTCACCAAATATGTCTGCCTTACAGACTAATGAATTCCACAGGACAAAAAAAAACCAAAAAACCCCAAAAACCTCTTAATATTCGACTTGATTTTGGTTTAATATTGGAAAGAAGCCATAAGAAGTTTTCTAAAACATCAAGTCTCCTGCCGATTACCAACTCACTTTTCATCCAGGAGGATCACCGGGCTCCCACACAAGTCCCGTACCACGGCGGCTGCGGCAGCACTCCTCCCTTTTACCGCTTTGTCGCGTTCGTTAACAACGAACCAACCCGTTTGCAAAGTCCGGAGCTACACAGGGCCGCCGCAGCAGCATCCTTTCTGTACTGGAAACACCAGGGGACCGGCCACGGTCGGCAAACTACGCTCATGAGCCAAACTGGAACGCAACTACGGACGACGCGGCGAACTAAAACGGCACGAAAGAGTCGCGCCTTACAGAAACACCCC
>NW_008602420.1:51208-81721 GCF_000691845.1 Merops nubicus | reverse complement strand
TAAATCCTAGTTTAATATGAGTTGTTCATCTCCTAAACAACATCATAAGCAAAATTTTATAAGTTGTAAGCAAAAAAAATGCCTGAAAATGTTTAATGACCAATAATCGCTTGGACTCAGAAATAATAATTCAGAAATATCTTGATTAGATTATATTCTGAGCTATTTTCTTCTATTGACTACTATTTTATATTCTGTCTTCTTATTGAAGCAAGCAGTCCTATTTATGGAGTAACCTGCTACAGATCTGCAGAGCTGAGTTCTCACTACAGTGACTTTTGAAGACAAAATGGTCCTTTTGTTCTCCATTTCCTAAGTCTCTTAGCATCTGAATTAGAGCCCAGTATGCTCCTGCAGCTCGAGACCCTGCGGTGGTGAATTGCCATCACCCCAGGCTGGGTTCCTGGGAGTTTGGGTGGCAGACAGGCTGCTGTTTACCAGGCCTGGAATTCTGTATGCCTTGCTTGTCCAGTTTTCAAGCAATCATGGGAATGCTGCTTTTTTCCCCATTTTTGTCAGGGTGCAAACATTATGGACTGTCCTTTTCAGTCCTGGGGCAAATATTGAGAAAAGTAATAGTGAAAATTTTACACTGCTTTGGTTGCTCTTGGCACAACCACGAGCCAAATTTCACAAGTTTTTCCTTCACAAGTTTTCTGTGTACATGAAAAAATGTGTCTGAACGCCTTCTGAAATATTTTAATATCTTTAAGTTTAACACTGCTCAGTTTTGGTAAGAAAATGTGATGTAAAGGAATGGATTTTGTTTAATTTTTTCTTGAACAACACCTTGATAAAAATCTTCAATTAAAATCAGTTACAAAAAGAAAATATCTATCCAATTAACAACATCCCACAAAAAGATTTTATGTTGAGAAAAGGCTGTGATCAATAATAAATACTTTAATGCAAACATTTAAATTCTTTTTGAGGTTTATAAGGTGCCAAGTTCAACTCTTCCTATTCTTGAGATTAGTAATGCAGAATCATGCCTGGAATAAGTTTTCTAATATCCAGCTGGGCTTGTGTGGCTGAGGTCAAATGTACTGGGGACAGGTTTCACTTTTGTATAAAATTGTAAGTGTTTGGCTGATGACTTATAATTAATGGTAATTAATTATGTTATCGGGTATACCTTTACAAATTGCAGCTATATGCAAAGCCTTGGTATAATTGCACACAGATTCTCACGTGCAGCTAGCTGCCTGGGGTTGTCCCATCTTTAAGAATATTTAGACATTCAAAAGTACTGAAACATATTTGGGTTTATATTCAGCTTGTGTTATACCAAAGTAGAGATGTGCAAAGCACATTAACAGTAAAGAACATAGTTGCAGGCACAGAAGACCCAAGCCCAATGCATCATTCTCTGTGTACCGCTTACACTCACTTGATGGCAAGCCTTGCCTAAAATAAAATGAGGCATCAGCCAGATTGCACATGCATCTTCTGTCATCTTCTGATGGTCGTGAAAGTCCACAAAAAGCCATCCAGAAGATTGTTTTGCAGAATGTCAGAAGTTAGAAACTGGAACAATGTCTGGGATTGTTCCTGCTTCTGACCTTTGACATTCCATGAAACAATACACTGAAGTACAGCTCTACTTCAACATTATGAGTAATGTATCTCAAAGGGTTTATAAGCCTTATCTAATTCCAGTTAAAGTTAATGGAAAAAATCCCAGTGAACAATAGTAATAGTAAGTGTAGTCATGTTGGATAGCCAAGGGGCCAGCTGTGAAAGGACCACTATTGTGCTAGATGTTCAGCGGAGCAGTAGCAAGCTCAAGTCCCAAAGAATTTATGATCTAAACAGACAAGACAACCCCATGGGGAGGGAACAAAATAGCCTAGGAACTGAATGACATCCCATTATGCCATGTGTAATTGAGTCATATCAGTATTTAGTATCTTGGATCTTTATCTCCCAATTAATACAATTGGCATTAGAGACTTGAACTAGAGCAACCTCAACTGCATCTTAATTGGAATTTTTTTTGGTTTGAATTTCCATGGTATCTGGGACTCTGTTCATATTCCTTTAGTTTCTTACCTGGACATTTAAGACATGAATAGTGTGGAACCCCAGATGAGGTAGCAGGTGCATTTTTTGAAAGGCAAGGGGTCATCAGAGCCTGAGTAAGCACTACAAGAGTGTCAGGGGCATGTACCCTGGGACATGGAGTAACTCTCCATGTATTTACTAAACCAGAGAAATCTGCTGTGAAAAGTGCTGCTGAGACAGGCCTATCATAGGATTTAGATTTTTTTTCCCTTTCACATGTGTCCAAACAAAGCAGCAAAGCAGGCAGTGTGAAGTTCAGTGACACTACTGAACTGCCTGTCCTGTTTTCGTGCTCCCTTGTGTATGGCTAGCTTGGTGGGCAGTCTTAACCACACAACATTTTGGATAGTGACAGCTGTTTCTTTCCTTCTTTCTGCAAACGTCATAAATACTTGCAGTATCGGGCCTTTGCTTGATTAAATATGTCTAACATATGTGCCATGGCTTCTGCACTGATCAACATCAGCACCCAGGAAAAGACTAAGTCCCTTAGTAATAAAATCCTTTTGGTCTGAGTGATGAGGAAGATATTATCAATTATCCTTTGAAAGATAGGCTTGCAGTATGGTCAAGGGAGACAATCTGGTTTCCTCACTATAAAAATTGTGATGTATGAGGCAATTAGATGAAGCATGAGACTTTGTCAACCAATCCTTTCCTTAAAGGCTTAGTGAGGAGGAGGAGTGCAAGGAGGCATTAAGGAGGTTGCTATCCTGAGCCTCCATTAAAGCCCCTTCAGATTCTCACTTAGGTTGTCCCTGTCTGAAAATTTGTAAGAACTTGCACACAGCTGCTGTTCACATCCTGAAAACAGTTTCTGCCCAGAAGGCTGTCTTGGAAGATTGTGTGATCCTTTCTTGCCACCCACTCACCATGTCATTTCCTAAACTGATGTTTTTTTACAACATCTCTGGCAGTTAAAAGAACACATGTACATGAATATCCCTGGAGCAGACTGCAAACATGTTTTTAGAAGTACACAAGAAGACATCTATTTCATAGGTCAACCAAAAGTAACTGGCTTTTGTTGTTAAGGGACTCAAGGGAACACGCGTACCACTGTCAGCTTCTCTCCACACCCACTCGAGGAGATGACTACATAATCAATTTAATCAGGAATGAAGACTGCACAACTCAAGCAACAAGGTCAAAAGTCTTGTGTCTACAGGAAACGTGCACTGGTTGAACTGCAGTCAGTTTTTAAATTAACATTATTAAAGCTTTGTTAAATAATTAGATAAGTAGATTAATACCATTTCTAATTTAATTTAAAGCTAAGCTAATTTAAGACAAACTAATAGCTGCTCTTTTATGCCAAAATGAATATATTCCCACAAGAGTTTGCACTGATTTACCTAAACTGATTAAATTCATATCCTAGGTTGAATCAGTGCAACTTTCCCATGAAACTAAGGCCTTAAAAAAGGGGGTTTGGAGACAGGTATCTCACTTAAACACTTGAGCTGTAGTCTGAACCCTGCTGAAGCCAGTGAGACTGCCAGCAAGGTGCACTCAGAAGTGTGTTTCTGAACGAGTGGCTTCATTCTGCTCTCAGGAACAAACCTCCACTTCAGTGGGAGTCATCTTAGGATGACACTGAAGCTCAGTTGGGTAATATCTCTTCTCTTCCACTTCAGTTCTATGCTTAGGCTGGGTCCTTATCTTTCTACATACTCATATGAATCATGTTTAAACAAGTGCAGTACTGCAGCTGCTTCCAGCAATCCCATCTGGGATTTGCACCTCTTCCCCATGACAGCAGGTCAGCTATTGCTAGGTGTTTGGGAATTCTGCTGCCAAAAGAGAGGGGCTCAGCTCTCCCACAAAACACTGACAAAGTGTTTTCACCTACTGCAGGCCTCTCACTAAGACACTCAGTGCTATTTGTATTCAAAGTAGCAGGAAATGATGGATGCTTTGAATATGGTGCATCCATCCTACAAACCACATAGTTTGTGTGATAGATCTTGGCAGTACAGAGGTGAAAAAGCTCTGATGATCAGAGTAACTTTCTTTTTTTCTTTTTCCTACTTCTTTTAGGGAATGGCACCCAACCAGCACCAGGGATTGTCAAAATGCAGATGAGTTTGTAGTGCCTTCACACCTGCTGCTCTTTACACTGACTTGTGGAGTGAGGCCACTGCATGAAGAGGAGAAAGATATCCCCTCACTAATTGGATGCTCGTCCCTCTGATATGGGCAAACTCCTGACAGATTGCTCTGCCTGACTCCCAAGTGGGTGTGTTGTGTCTGTGTATGGAAAAGTCTAACATTGGGTGCTGCTGAACCATGTTTAGATAGTTAACTCTTGGTTTGTGTAATAGCTGCTCCTAGGGTGAGTGATTTACGGATGAAAGAGAGGCTGCAAAGTTTTAACCCTGTTATCCTTGAGCCTCTTGTCCAGTTTTGCAAACCATGCTCAGCCCTGACTATGTCTCCAGCTAAGATGAAGGCTGTGGCCAACTCTGAGTTCTGCTGGACATCTTACAGTTTCTCTGGTGCTCTACCTGGTATAAGTGCTACCCTCAATGCTTTCTCTCTGCCATCGCCCTGTAAAATTAGTTTGTATAAACAGTCTCCCCCAGAGCTGAAACAGAAAAGAATGGAAAAGGAAGGCAAATAAGCAAAATATCCTGTGACAGGAGCTAGCAGGACGTATGTATGATACAGGGACACAAGTCAGCACAAGTCTGGGATGCTACCACCTAACAAAAGAAGTCTCACATGGAGTGGGATGGAGAAGAGAGGGGCATTAAGCAGGGCTCTGAATGGAGAAGTGGACTCAAGCCAACCTTCCCAGTGAGATGGGAAGTTGTATGCAGACCATGTTTCCCTTTTCTGCTCCTTATTCATCAGCCATCTCCAAACTCTCATCCCTTTAGCCAGTTTTATCCAAGATTTCCTTTCAAGTCAAGTTCAAGGACATAGCCCACCATACTTGTTCTTCTCTTCTTAAGTCTCATCTCTCCCCTGCTTTTTCACTACAAAAGTGTTTGAAGCTTTTTGTTGTCTCCTTGGGTTAGTACTTGATGGGTAGTGAACATCTCCTGATGTCCACCAGTCATGTAAGAAAGAAGCAATCTCTTCCTGCATGTTTAGTCACTCTGTGGTCTCTACATGTTTTGGTGGGTCTGGTGCTCCTTGACAGGGCTCGGGTGTGTGTCAACTGGATCCCTTTATACTGCACAAAAGCTGAGCACATCATGCAGACTTAGATATCTGCTTTTACTAATTTTTTCTCAAATATCTTTGCTTGTATATGCTACTCTTTAAGTCTTTGCTCATCTACAAAGCAATGAAGGATATGACATGCCACCCCCGCCCCCCCCAAAAAAAAAAAAGGAAAAAAATCCTGTACCAGTGTTAGAAGTCTGATTAACCTCTAAGTCTCAGTCCCCTCATGTGTTTAGCTGCAAACTGCCTACTTGTAACTGAAGGCAGTTCCAGAAGATTTTACTAATAATAAAATATGGCTGATCTTGCACTGGACATTAAGTGGCTATTTTGTCCTTCTTTCATGATATTTTGGAGATGATGTGCATTAACTGTTGCTCCCACTTCATGTGATAAATACGTTTGGTGTGGAGGAATCATGAGAAGTCATGATGTCTGCCACCAGCACGAATTAGGCCAGTTACTGTATCTTCCATGTGTAGCTTTTCCAGCACAGATTATACTGATTATAGAGGAATCAAACTATTCCTACTTTAATGTACCTTGCATAAAATTACTGATGGAGAGAAAGTGAGCCTTTAAGCATATTAAGGAGGGATGGTACTTTTTCTTTCAGTGTACTTGACTCTACTAGCAAAAAACAAGGGTTTGCAGATGCTGTCAACACTTCTCCCTTCCAGGTTGGTAATTTTTCATACAGAGCTTTAAAAGAAAAGAAGAATTTAAAAAATGGCATAGGATCAAAGCAAACATTCTGGGTTATGAACCTAGATAAAAACGTGGGGCATCTAGAGACAATATGGGGAAATTTTGTCTTATATTTGGAAGGATTTTTCTCATGGGAAAAGTAACACTTTGCTTTAATAAAAGAAAACAAATAGTTACAAGCACAACCCATTTGCTGTTTGATGTAACAATGTTATCTGCTCTCTGGGCTTTTTTTGTTTCTGTTCAAGGCATAAAATAATTATTGAAGAGGGCTGTTTCATCTCCATAGAGTACAAAAGTCCTCTTGCTAATTGCCACATCAAATGACTAGAGGACCCCAATGGAAACCTTCAAATGACTGTGAAAAAATTCAGGCCATCACTAAATGCTGGGCACTTTTTTGTGTGTGGGTGATTTCCCATTGCAGATTAGGTTACTTGGGTGTGGGCTTATCACACAGGAAAGGCCTGGCTGCAGATTAGTTCTGCACCATTGCAGGTCTGTTATGCCAGCTTCATCCTTGACCAAATCGATGGCTAGCACCTTTATTGTATTTTTGTGATACGAAAGAACACTGGACTGTCCAGGCAACAAAAGAAGCAGCAGAAGGCCTACTGTGTGTCTAAAGTGTTACTTCTCTACTTCTTGTCATGCTCCAGTGACATGAGTGCCGGGTCCCAGACTTTAACCTCACACAGAGTCAGAAAAAAGCTGTCACTCTCGGCTTGTTCAAAGACAAACCCTTTGTGAAGATCAGACTAAAGTGGCATGGTCCATATACTCACTAAAGCATGCCAAGGAGTCAGAAAGTCATAATCTGCCTTTGTACTTATGGCCATTCACATTTTCCTCCATAGCTGGTGCCCAATTACTAGTGCTGTAATTTTTTCTATTGTTAGAAAGCCATAAGGGTTTAGCTACCACTTATCCAATCGAGGTCACGACCTGATGTATTTAGGCTTTGTAAATATAAGTAACAGTTCCCTTATCGGTGTCACCAGGACTCTTTAACACTTAGCAAGCAGAAAGATAAATATACTTGGCAGATACAATTTGATCCACTGCTAAGCCTTCCATTTTCCCAATGACCCATGGCACTCTGCCATTCAAGGGTATGTTAACTGTTATAACCTTATACCCTCCAGCACTGGCTCAGAAACTGGCCAACTCAGGCTTACAGGAAGGACTTACGTATGACAGGCTGTCAGCCTCACCTGTGACACAAGGGTTTGCACTGGGAAACCAGTGATGACTCTGGCTTTGCTTGCTCTAGTTCTGCTTTGGCCCTGTTATAGCAGAATTCCTCCTGACTTACACTAGCATAAGAACTTTGTCTCAGCCCAGTTTGCCTCCAGAAGGAAGCCAAACACAGATGATTTCTGTGTTGTTAATATTAGAAGCATCACTTTTTACTTCTTGACTTTCTTTAGTTAACTGGCTAACTTAAATATTGTTTTGTGCTATTTTACAACTCAGATATATCCTGGAAAATTCTGATTACCTCCCTCCCTTCTCTCAGATCCTTTCTAAGACCTCTCTCATCTACAAGGGATAGGACAAGGGCCTGGCTTCAGAAGCCAGAAAGTGCAGATTCTCTCATTCCTCTACCCCTCTGGCAGGTACTGAAATCAGTACTCCTGGAAGGGTTATGTTTAACAAGCAGGTATTGAAGAAGGGCTAAAGATGCAGCATTAGATCTAGAGAACCATCTCTTTCTTTAAGTAGAGTAGAGCAAGAATTCAAGTGTGAACCACCAGTGTGAAAATCCTATAATAAAACAATCAAGGTTGGCTGGAGCTTTCTGCTATCTTGAAAATGCATCTTGATTGACTAGAGGTCTGAAAGTTTGAGGCATTTGGTTGTTGCCTTTTCAACAGTAATGTGAGAAACTTATCCTTCATTTTTTTCAAGATGAAACTTCCAAAAGACAGTTTGTGATCTAAACATGAGATGCAGTTCTTAACAGAACAACTAGGTGTTGACTAGCCAGACTCTTTGAAAATCTATATCCAAGTCTTCCTTATTCTCACTGCAGTATTTATGTGATCCTCATGTTTATGTATAATGTCATCATAAAGTTCATGGATGGATGGATGGATGGATGGATGGGAGAAATTAATGATAAAGATATTTTTCTATCAGTTCTTTGTCGTGTGTGACACTTGGCAGCGAGGCAGTGGTTTTGCTCATAAGTAACATACTGCAATGACAGCTCTCACCGCTCAAGAGCTGACTAGTTCAGAGCCCACTGTAAGAATCTTTTTCACTTAGCACTGGAAGACACAACACTGACCAATCTAGGGCATCATTAACCATGGGACTTTGCACCCTAAGATGCCCTTTTTCAAATTACAAATTCATGACCTGCTTTATTTATTTCCATCATGTGAGCAAGATTTTATGACCACTACAAATCTATTCTATCAGTATATCCTCCTTCATTAGGTTATAATAAGCTTTAAATCTCTAAAGTGTTTAAATGCTAGTTAGCTACTGGAAGAAAGAAGATAAATTCTTTTAGGAAAACCAGAAACAACCTAGTGCTTGTGGTGGAATCTTAACCAATCTAAAAGGATGGCTAAGACAGGGTCTTATTAAAATGGCTTAGCCAAAATCCATGGCTGAGAAGCAGGACCAGCTCATTGATGGGTGGTGACTGGGTCAGTATTTCAGTGGTGATTAAAGCACAGTCTAACTTCCCACTTAAACATCCATATGTGCACATGAAGGATTGTTTGGCCTTCAGGCCCATGTCTGAAATGCAGAGGTGAGTTCATGCTCTCTAACAAGGCATGTCTGCTCTCTCACATAGAAGTTAAAAGATTTATCTGAATAAAAACTTCCAGGTCATTTTTATACTCTGAATAAGGAAATGTTTGTGCTATGATCAGTACTTTCAGGATTATGAGTCTAACACTTTACCAGTAATAATGCAGTGTCAGCACCATTCTGAGGCAGAGGGGATGAGATGGCTTATGTATATTGTTTGTGCATTCTTCAAAATCTCTAAGCAGTAAGTAAGCATAGTTTCAAATCATTCTTAACCCAAGAGACAGTGATGTTGTGCTGGACCTAGCCCTTGCAGTATGCAGCAGGAGTGAGCAGAATCCACTCCTCAGCTGGAGGACACCACAGTCCATGCTTAGAGGATCCAGTAAGGACTTTGCAAGCATGTTTTTACCACTGGCCAGCTGAACTGTTAGATTCAGGTTCTGTTAGTCTAGCCCAAATTCCAGTAATATTATTATTGTTCAACTAAATCTCTAGTTTAATTTCCTAAAAGTTTATATTTTTTGGAAGAGCTTTTTGGAAGTTTTCTTTTTTAAGTGGCAGCTACATGGGACTTAAAACAAATCATCTATTTTAGGCTATCACTCTTATCTGGAGCTGAGATGCTCAGGAGAATAGGGAATTCTTTTCTGCTTTTTAATGATGTGTTAGGGTATGGAGTTTCCTGAATATTTAGCAAAGGGATGTCAGGTTGAAACAGCTGCACGTATTAAACTAGCAGTGAAACCCAACTCCTTTTCATCTTCTCAGTTATACAGCTCTTTGTGAAATTATTCCACAGGGCAACGTGTGAATAACTGCTAACTAATGTATGATTAGTTCCATTTTAAGGAGGTATAAATGGGACTGCCTGCATCGTGCTGACATAGGTGGTGGAGAAAACACAGTGTCATAAATTGATTCAGGTTAAATGGCCTGATTCTCAGCTAATGATTTTATAGTTCATTGACATTCAGCCAATGTGAGAACTGCAAACCTTGTAGCCACAAGGTGTTGTGAGCTAGCTGTAAACAGAGAGTCTTTGATGCAACAAATGGTATTTAGGGGCAGTTCCATACAGGCATCCTCACACAAAGACTCACACACAGGGCTACTGCCAAAACAAAAACCAAATCATAGCAGCTATGTTCATCCTGCCTAGGAAACCCTTACACAAATTCATCTGATGCACTGACCTTACCTTTCCCTCACCAGGTCCTTGTCTCTACGCTAGTTACAGTTTAGAAGATGTTCACAGAAAGTGTGAAGAGAAATCAACCCATAATTTATATTGATATAAAAGTAAAGCACTTCAGGAAACACAATATTGTAATCTAATATCACTTTTGAATTTAAAAGAAATACTAGAAATCTTTAAAAGTCTTGCAGAAATAAGAGTACAGGTAAAATAATACATGTTTATAGTTTCATTCTCCTTTAGAAGCGGGCAGGGTGTCCTAACTGATAGTACACTCAAATAGGGTGGAGGGGGGGACTGATAAAGATCATTGATTTTAATCAGGTTTTAAATTAACAAGCAAGATGTGGTGATTCACATGACTGGCTCTGATCTTGTTTGGTTCTTGTTCTTCATCATTTTCCTACTAAAAAAATGGCTGTTTCTACAATAAGTGACAATACTCCATCTCCTTTTTGTTCACCAGAAGTTTCCCTGTGTTTTTTCATGTTTATTGCAGTTTGATACACATTGCATAGTGTGTATTACGTATTACTCAGATCTATCAAGCTGCATTTAGATGTGAATTTGAAACTAAACAAAACATACAAAACAATATTTTGCCAAAATAATTCTACCTTAAATATACATAAAAACAAGATATGGTTTTACCAAGATAGGGCGTTGACAGATTTCTGAGACACAGGAATATGTTATCTGTATGTATTAAACTTAATCAATTGGCTTTTGAGCACTACAGATGAGAATTTGAGATTTACTATGTATTATCTCTCATAGACTGACTTATTCATTAATTAGGAGGGGAATACAAACTTTGTTGCCTTCCCAGACCACAAAGAGTTTCTGAAGTTAAAATCAACTAGTCATTATACCACGCTAACCAAATAGACACAAATGAAAGTTTAATAGTGAACAAACTCTGTTTAAAGAAGCTCACCCAGCAACCAGCTCAACATTTTGGCTTTTGTTAAAAGGTCAGCAGAATTAATTCACTGTTGCCAGAGAAGCTGACAAAATATCATGCTGCTGGTCACTGATTAGAGGGCCTGACTATGGAGATTCAAAAACACTTGGGTCCATTTATCTTACTTTTATCAAAGTCCAGGACCATCCCAAGAGTTCTACATCCTTCCCTTTCCTTCCTCCTTCCAAGCAGTAATGGTTCAAGATTTGTTTTGTGATGTGGTTTAGGACATCCCTAGGATCAAGCATCTGGTATAGGAAATTCATCCATTGTGAGCACTTACTGTACTCATGCCTAGTACTCAGAGCAGAAGGGATGGTAATAATACAGTGTGAAATAACCAATGATAGTCAGCATTCATCCAATTGGGGAAAAAAAGGGCACATTCTTCCACAGTGATTAGGGCAAGAAGGGATATCCACATGAAATGGATTTTATTGAGGAACAAATATGCATTCCTTACACAATTTCAGATGCCAAAACCCACTAGGACTTGCAAATTCAAAAATTTCCCAAATTAGAAGTAGAGGGAAAATGTGATTTTGCCTGGAAAATTTGCCTACAAGTCTTAAAATAAGATAAAATACATTTTGAAACAAGGTTCCAAGTAAACCACAATTTTAAACTTTGTTTTTCCAAATGATATATTATCATTGATAATATTTTTTGTTGTTTCTTTTAAAATTGTTTTTGAGATCCTATTTGTCTTATTTCTCCTCTTCTTTCCCTCTACATTTCCTTCTTGGAAAATGATGAAGTATGAGAAAAAAGGGGAAAATGCTTATTTTGCCAAGCCAAAATTTGTGAAAAACTTCTTTACAGAGTTCTCAGCATTGCCTGCTAAACAAAATCCCAAAATGGTGAAAGAAAGTTGGAAAGCATGGAAGAAAACTCAGTTTTTTCTGCTTCTGATTTCATTTTCCTCATTTGTTTTGTGAGAAATCTACATGAATGGAAGAGTGCTTCAAAGTGAAGGATGCCAGTCTTGTAATTTTATTTGTTGAACCCATTTAGTCAGAAATGTTTTTATTTACATTGGTAAATTGCTTTTCCCAACATACAATACAAACAGCTGTGCTGAAAATGTGTGGGATGATCCTACTCCTGGTTTTGCCCATGGATAAATATCTCAGTATTTCTTGTGTTCAGGTGCTTCATTTAAATTAACTTTCTGAGAACTTAGATGGGTAATGATATTAACACAGAGGGGCAATTAATTCAAATTGTCTTTAATTTCCAGTTCCACAATGTTCATTACCATAGAGAAGGTACACCACCTACAAAATATTGCCAAACATGCGACAGCATCATTTCAGGGAATGTTGTGCTGTTGAAGCTATTCACCTTCTTTATGCTGCTATGGAATTTTGCTTTCTATTTTGTGTCTTCCCAAGTAACCCTCCCTTACTTGTAAGGCCTGTTCATCTTTTCTATGCAGCATCTTTTTGTCTTTCATCATGATATTTAAAAAACAAACAACAAACACACAAAAAAAAATTGAATAAGAATTTCTTCTTTCTTATTCAGAAATCAACTTAACACCATTTTGTTGCTTCCTTTTAAAGACATAATTCCCTTGATTAGCAATAAACAGATGCCTGGTGATGATAGATAAATTTTCCTTGCTATTCCTATGCCTGCAGGCCAAAAAAAATTAGAATAATATTTGAAGCAAAAAAGCAAGCTGGGAAAGTGAGTAAATTAATGTTTAATACAGACTTAGTAACCCTCTTGTAAAATGAATATTCATTCCCAAAGGCTATGAGTCAGTAGAAACCAGATTTCAAACTATTATTTTGGAGTGAGGTTTAACTGGGATTTAAGAGCAGACAATGAATGCTGGGAATTGTCTTGCTCTTGATCACTTCAGTGTTGCACAGGCAACACTGAATTGATTTTATCAGTCCATTGGCAAGAGTTTGGTGTAGGATTTGAGCCATCTATCACCAGAGTTTCTTCAGTTTAGAAATAAATAGCATAGGTGAAGGTTTAGGGTTGTTTATTATAGAGAATCCACGAAAACTCTTTTTCTAGTCTGTTACTGATAAATGGAAATACCAGAGCATGTTTTCAGGCCAGACTCAATGCACATGGCTCAGGACAGCTTGGAGTATAAAGTACTAGCCAGCTGGTTAAAATATAGAAAAACAGCACTTTTCATTAAATTCTTCAGTCCTAAGAAGGAAGAAAAGTGGTTGGGGGCCTGAAGTGCCAGCCTCAAACACCAGAGTGCTGAGCTGGGTCTCCCTCGGCAAATACCTTGTGTAACTCTACAAAATACACAATGTTCCTGTGCCTCAGCTTCTGAATTATTTCTAAAATCAAACATCTTTCCCTTTTGCCCACCTCATTATCTTTGTTTCCAAGGTAGTTCTTCAGAGCAAGAGGCTCTATAATGTGTCCACATGTGGGGGGTTCACCCTGGCCAGTAGCCAGCTGCTCACCCAGCCACTCTCCCACTCCTCCTCCTTAGGTACAGAAGGCAAGGGGAGAAAATGGGATGAAAAAGCTGAGGTAAAACCGGAGAAATTCCTTACCCTTTCCCAGTCTCAGCTCCACTTCTCTCCTGTTGCCTCTCCCAGGCCATGGTGCCTGTGGTAAGTCCATAACAGCTCCTCTAGGCCGCTCCTTCCTCCTCACACTTTCCCCCAGACCCACCATGGTGTCTCTGTGGGCTGCAGGGGAATCCTCCTCTTCCTCCTCCTCTCATTCTCTGACCTGGGTGCTCACAGGGCTGTTCATCACTTTTTTTTCCCCCCTCTTCCTTTGCCCGTGAGGCATTTTTTGCCCTTTCCAAACCCTGTTTCGCTGAGGTGCCTCAGCCTGGCTGAGCGGCCCAGTGCTGCCCGATGGCGGGAACCCTGGAACCGGCTGGGACCCTGCCCGGGGCAGCCCCGTCCCCTCCTCACAGAGCCACTCTGCAGCTCCCGCTGCCAGCGCCTTGCTAGAGACACCAAATACAACAAGTTTTGCTGTTCTATAGCCAAGGTAAATCAGCAGCAGCCATTGGCACAGAGGGCGGGCAGCGAACAGGGAGCCGTGCTCTCAAAGCCTCTCACCCATGGAACAGGAGCCACGCAACTCGGTGAGGAGCTGAAGATGGTGTCGTTAGCCTAGTAAGTAATTTTACCATGAGGGAGTCGATTTTGATTAATCGTTGCTGCACCCAGTTGCTCCTAAGACAGCTTTAAGGGATACCTGGCAGCAAAATGGCATCAGGCCTGGAGCTGTTCCAGCGCCGCGGCAGCTCAGAGGTGCCCGGTGTTCACGCTGGAGATCACAGAAAGACAAAAAGCCATGGAGCCCCTGGGCCTGGCTGTGTCTGCCAGGATGGCCGTCGGTCCCAGAGGCTGGCACAGGCCATGGGCCTGGGCAGAGTCAGCCCCACAACAGGGAGGCCTGGGCAGGGAACCTGCCTGGGGTACCTGAGCGCGCCACTGAAACTCGGCTTTAGAAAACCCATTTCCATCTTTCCACAGTGAGTTTTGGCAAAATGTTGCACTATGCTAAAGGACTGGCCAGAAATAAAAGTCCCAGTCCTAGAGAGTGTTAATTTCAATTAATTTTATATTAAAAGCAGGGCATTTTGTACTCTTGCTAACACAGATGAGTGTTATGTCACCGCTGTTGGTATGCTGCTTGTTCAAATGAAAGGCAACCAATTGATAGATAATTTCCAGTCTCAGATACTCAGCTGATCCAAACTTGCCCAAATACTGCTTTTTAAGGGCAAATGTAGATATCTTTATGTTTACATTTTGACCTCTGAGCCTTCCTAAGTTTTTCTCCAAGCTCTTCTCTCCACATGTGGTCAAAAAACTCACTTTTCAAAAGTCAGAAGAACTGAGTCTGACCCATGTCAGGTCAGAAACCTCCATTTATGAAAAATAGCATTACAACTGTCACGCTGGCTGATGTCCTCTACTTTTACAAGAGAACAATAGAAAATCAATTACACTGGCACCCCCCTGCCTTGCAGGGTGAGACTGTGTAAGCTTTCTCAACAGACAGAGCAGATGTTTCTTAAAGACAGATTTCTGAAGCCTCATTTTTTAGGTAGGGAAATTAGGCCTCGTTTCACAAATATTATGTCTTCATTTCCTCAGTTAGAAATCACAAATCCTTCTGCATTTCCATGAGTAGTAGGCTTTATCACTGAGACACCTGCTAGATACTGGACTAAAATCACTAATTCTTGGTGAACGAGCAACCAAGCAGCCTGCAGACGGTGACACTTTCCAACAACCTCAGCAAATCCACACCACATAGTATTAAAAATGGTTGTCCCTTTCCCTTCCCCTCCACACCATCCTTGTCCCTCCTTATTTTTAAATTTAGAGAAAAATACAGTATTTGCTGCTCAGTTTTGTAAATGATTTTAGCAGCCTACATTTTTAGAGGTGTAGTCTCTCAGGTCAGGGAAGGACTTATTTTCTGAATGCCTAGAACATATTTAAAGGCTGATAATAGCACAGAATAGCTCCAAGAATGTTATATAACTTACAGAGTGTCTATTAAAAAAAGAGAGACTTTGCTGCATAAAAAAAATAGAAGCTTGTGAGATTCCCACCATCTGGATGGAGTCTTTTTTCTTCCCAGATGAATTAGTTGTCAGGGGAGGAATTATTTTAGGCATCAAGTAACCCCTGATTGTGAGTGACAGACTAACACAAGAGCAGATGCAAGGTTACTGCTGCCTATCCATTATGTGGAAAGGAGACCCATGCATGTCCTACTTCTGTGCATACTGACTTGGGTTATTAAAAGAGTAACTAGAGGTGGGTCAGACCCAGAAGATAGCTCATACCACTCACAACAGATGTTCTTTCACAAGAGAGAATGCAAACACTGGATACTTTCCGGGGATACTACAGAAGGAGGGGTCTTCACTGCTTACAGCGACTCACTAGATCAGATTTTCAACAGAAGCACAAAACCAGCTTTTTCACTGAAACAACCATTGCTTTAATAAATTTTCTTAGGGTCTGAAGTCTGCAGAAATCATGTCCTATAGCATCCTTATCTGTGAATACCCTGTGCATAACAGCATCTTGATGAATCTAGATAAACACAGCAACTGGCAACATCTTAAAATAATCTGTTTTATCTTAAGATAAAAATCAGTTTTCACCATCTCCTATTTCAGCTAATGGAAATATCTTTTTTTTACATAAATATGGACATCTGTAAATCCCCCTGTCCTTGCAGGCAGTACAAGACTATTATGGGAACCCTTAGTACTATCTACTCAACAATGTCATATTTATAGGTTTAGGCAATACAAGCTATAACCTGATATACAATAAAAGAGGCATTATTACAGTAGAACTGTATGAAATGTTGTCTAGAAATTTTGGTGCTGCCTGACTTCTCTACAAATTCAAAATTCAAACCCTGTCCATCTGTATCTTTACCAAGGCTTCTGAATTTAGGAGATTATCTGAATTAGTCTTACATCTGAAACTTTTTTTTTTTTTTTTTTCCAATTTAGTAGACCCAAAGTAACCCTGAGCTGATCTGAGTCTGAAAATTCAAAAGTGAAGT
Source organism: Merops nubicus (assembly GCF_000691845.1). Taxonomy (NCBI): domain Eukaryota; kingdom Metazoa; phylum Chordata; class Aves; order Coraciiformes; family Meropidae; genus Merops; species Merops nubicus. Next base: position 65,300 of record NW_008602420.1, on the reverse strand, counting down.
GATGGGGTGTCAAACACCTTACACTCTGAAAGGAAAATAATGTCTACAATCAATAAATACTGCCAACCACAATCTGGCATTTTTCAAATCTAGCATAAAGAGAGCAGATAGTCAAAATAAACAGGTATACAAAATAAATATGTGCTAAATGTTGTTGAGATCTGATCTTTTTCTCTTTAGAGAACCTGATGAAAAACAAGAGGACTGTGGACAGTGCTAGTGGAAAATAAAGACATAAAAAACAGTGCCATCTTGTGGTAAGTGAAATGCTTGGAGAAAAGACATTTTTTCATACACGCTCAGAAATCTAGATGTTATAAGAAAGATATTTCGAACTTGAGGTGGTGACTTTTCCCCTCCTCTGGGCTGATTTCCTTGACAAGCTCATAAGTGCTCCTGTTAGAAAATCAGGAAGCTATAAAAAAAAAAAATCTGCTGCCATCAGTAAGAAATTAACAGTAGCTGCACAGATTGTGAATATATACACATCCAGCTCCTCATTGTGTTGCCTTAATTAACATAAATCACTAGTCTCCGTACTTGGATTGCTGAGGCAGAAGGTGATTGATACTTATGCCAAATATCTCCCTGCTGAAGTGCTGTAAAGCTGAAACCACAGCACAGGACAGCTGCACAGCAGTGAGACAGTGTCACCTCTGTGGAAGACCATAGGGAAGAAACAAGGTGTGTTTTCTGAGAGCAGACTCTCTGAAGTTACACAGCCTACCCAGGCAAGTGCGTGCTGTTGGGAATGGAGCTGAAAGTATCAGAACAAGAACTTATCAGTGTCTTGCTGTAATTACTGGTACCACAGTATGACTGAAAATGAACCTGAAGCTTTACCAGGCACAGTGACTTTGGCAAAATATTTCTAAGGCCTGACTATGACTACTGAAATCAGCAGAATCTTCTGTCTTTGACCTAAATGGAACAAGATTTCAACCTAGTGTACACATACTTTGAATGTTATCCAGCATTTTCTGTCGCACTCCATAAGTTTTTTTCTAAACCATGTTATCTGTTTACCAGTGCAGGTAGTAGTAATACAATAATAAAAGTTTCATAATTAGTTTAGGAGCCATGGACTGTCTGGTACAATATCTCCCAGTGAGTAATAAATAATCTGAAGTTACTCCATTATTTTGTTGTTCTTGATTACTTTTGAGATAAGAAAAGAATTATACAGGGTTTTTTAAAATTAAAAATTCCATTAAAATACACGAAAAAAAACCCTTCCAGATTTCTTGAGATTTGCCAGCTCCACTGACAATAAGAGGATGATGAGAAGAAGGATGTATTTTATGGAATTTTCCAAAGTTCTTATTAAGATTTATTGGAATTTGTCACCATTAACCATAAGGTTAACATAATGAATTCCTGGTCCTGATCCAAATGTATTAGAATTATAAGAATTACATGTCTTTATCTGAAGTATGTTATTCATCATAAGCAATAAACATAACTCTTTACCATAAATGTTAGGCCTACAGTATTTTGCATATTGCTAAGAGGAAGGAGGAAAATCTTTTATATCAGGAAAAAAATACAGGTAACTTCTGGACAAGCCATGAATAACCTTATTTCCATTCACTTTCAAGCCCTGAATATACAAACATTGCTTTTAGAATTGATTGAAACAAAGATCTTTTATATTTTACAACAATCACATGTTTAAAAATAAGAGTCTAGCATTTTCATTTGTCTAATTCTTTACTACTGAACAGCCTGGTTGCACTTACATTCAACACCTGTCAAAGTCATATCCATCATTTCTTAAATTCAAGCACCTGAAAACTGAAGTTTTTAAAAGTAGGACTTCTTTCTGAAAATGAAGGTCAAAACATTATTGTCTTTTATTGTTATTTTATGTATAAAAACAAAGATACACTTCTGATAGTTTTTTATTGTAGGTGACTAGAAAAAAAAGCAGTTCAATGTAGCTTAGGAAATACAGTGCTTCCATATTTTGCTGCAGAAGGCTTTTGCAGAGCAGAATTCTTTGATATTTAGTACAGGAATTGAAAAGTAACAGGCTCCAATTCCAGACCTCTGTAAGCCATTGAACTCTTACTTTTTGACACCTAGTCTGTGAAAGAGCTGTTGAGCCTCACAAGCACTAATACTCTGTATATTAAGAGTAAAGCTTATTGCATTTGATAAAGTGTGTGGAAGTCTACTAGCACCTGAACTGGCACCTCATCACTCTTGGAAAGAGTGCTCAGATTATCACAGTACCAACTGTTCAAGTGAGGGAAAAAACTGCACGTCTCCCTCATGTCCCTTTCTACATATTATCTTATCTGATTGATTAAAATCTAGCTATTTGCTGGAGGAAGTGCTGGGGTTATACTCGTGATCAGCTCCATGCCATTCTCCATGAGTCAGCATGTGATCTCGGGGTGTATGAAAACAAGTAATGCATGAAGAGTATCTTGAGCTATGATAGGACTCGTTGGCTATGGTTCTTTACCCAGCAGGGGTTTCTCAAGTCATTGAACTGTTTCAAGAAGGGTGAAGAGCAAGCTGGCTGGTACAGTCGGGATATCTGGGAAAGGTGTGTTGTACCATCTGAAAGATGCAATGACTGATGCAATAAGCTACTGCACAAAAATGTACTTGTGCACCTTTAAAAGCAGGCCCAACTTCTTAGGTAATGCAATGTTGGCATGTAGTATTTCTGTCAAAAATTATTCACCCCTTGAGCTGTTCCTCCTCTTGGCTGTCTATGTGTTGGACGTGTCTTGTACCATATAAAGTCAGTCATATAGAAATATGATAATAAGTTGCTAGAAAAACTAAGTTCAACTACCCTATTGTAGCACAGTTGCCTCTTCCTTGGTTAGAAAGAGGATGGCATTTCCCAAATGGCTAAAATCAGCCTTATTTTTCTCCTAGTAACTGAAACAAGTGTCATGCTCTTTGCTGATGGTAATAAAATCACATACTAAGACAGAAAAGCTGAAAGAGCATAAGCCTGTTGCTCTTCTAAAATATCAGAAATGAATCATTATTTTCTTATTTCCTACATTTGCACTGAAAATATTCCCCAGGCTTAGAACAGAGGAGTTTATTTTAGACCTTGACAGGTATTTATTCACTGATACTAAGAAATACTTGATCATCACATCACTGGAGGGAACTGATGTGAGATTGTGACCACAGCAGGTACGTGTTTGAGTATTTTAGCAGCATACATAGGCAAATGCAGATTAAGAACATTTTAGTCATAGTTAGGTCATAATTGTCCAGAAGGTGGTGTAATGAGTCACAGGAAGTTTCTTAGGAAAACTGAAGTGACCTGAATATTGCAATTAGTTCTGGGCTTTGGGGAACAAAATTTACTTGGTTGAACAATGTTGAACTGATGATCAACAATTAGAATTTATTTGTATGACACAATGTGCCCAGTTAATGCAGCTGGAGTGAGTCAGACATCAACACAAACTCATAGGCTCCTATTTTTTGTTCATTTGCTTTTAAGACTGAGATTCTACCACAAATCCACACACAAGGCATGAAACAGACCTTTGCCACCTCTGAACTACTTAGTCTTATTTTTATGTCTAAAAATGGAAACTAAGCCTGAATGAAATGTTTAAAGTTCAGATTGTTCAAATCTAGGAGTATGTTCCAATAAACTCCCTTGTAAGAACTACCAGGATCTGCAAATACAATACAAAAATATGAGGCACAGTTAGGGATTTGCCTTCTAAATATATCAGAATCTAGGAAGAAATGAGAAATGCATGGGAAGAAAGAGAACAAACAGGCTCTCACTGCAAGTGAAAACAGATCTACGGCTTCTCTAACCTGCTTTGGGAAGGTAATGCTCCACAGGGCACTGTCCTGCTGGCCACAGTTGCCAGATCTCATCACACTTTGGCCCCAATCCCATTTTATAGCTCTAACAAGTATTGGCCACGTGGTCAGCGGCCTCACTGAAGATTTGCATTTCACTGTTGTGTTAAACGTGCAAAGAGGCTGAAGATCAGTGATAAAGGCTGAGGAAGGACCATTCTCATTAGAGCAGAGCAGACATGCTCATACAGAAATTAATGGTTAGAGCAATGGCTAAGTGGAAGACCTGCATTAGAGTTTTTCCTGTTCGAGGGATGCCCTAACCCCTGTAGTTTCTTCTATATGCTCTCTCTTTTCCACTAATATTGTTCTATTCTGCAGAAAAGATCTCAAGAATTGCTAAGCCAGGAAAACTGCCTTTGTGTGGTTGCTTTCTCTAGTAAGCAAACAGAAACAGAGAGCCCTGAAACTTCCTTTGCTTATTTGGCATTAGCTAGACACTGTGTAAAATACACTAGCCATTGGTAGAGTGTACTCCAGAATCCAAATTTCTCACACTCTAGATGAGTACTTGAATCATTATTTGACAGCAGAAGACACCAGTTCTCACACTATGAATTTTAAGTTCTTTGATGGCAGAGCTTCACCCCTCTGTGGCCTGGTAGCTGGGCTGCCTTCCATGAAGGTCAGAGGTGCGGGGCTGGTCCCTCCTAGGAGCACACAAAAGCTACAGCTAGGCTGGGATGTTTGTCCCAATCCCATGTGTATGGTGATGCATATTCCTTTCTTCTTTTCAAAAGGCTGAAAAATGTTCTTTCTTTCCAAAGAATCCTTACAGCCAATTATCCAGAATTTCTTGACTTTCCTTCTGTTCTGGAACACTGAAAAGTCAGGTTCTCCTCAGATAAGTTTCTGGCTGCTGCTGACAAGCTGAATTCATAACACAGGCTCTTCAGATATATTGACTTCTACAACCAAGTCATAACACAGGACAGAACTCCTGCATGAGCCTCATGCATGGACCCTCAAGTCCAGTAGTTATTTACAATGGAAATTTTATACCAATCAAATTTAAACAATGGCTATTTTTTGAGCATAAGACCGTAGCCAAAAAAAGCACAAACCACTTAAATATGTTTCAGCAGAAGTGTGTGAGCTTTGAAGCACTGTTGATGTACGTGTTATTACACATGCAGCATGATATATGATAGACACAATTCCTGTCCCTGAACACTGCAAGACTGGAAACAAGGTAGAACCTAATCTGGTAAAAGTAATCAAAAAGATGAACTTTTGTGCAGGTAAGGAGTTGAGAGCTACATGGTTAATTGCTTCGGTTGGAACAGGAGTCACTCAGTCACTATGCTTTCTTAGTCATGCCTTTTTTTTTCCACTGTTAAGAAATACCAAAGTCATATTGCTAAGTTCCTGCTCATTAGAAGAGGAATTCCAACAGATAAGTCAGCAATAGAAAGTGAAGAAATCTGTTTAAAATAAAATCATCGATGAAATAACTACTCATCAATTATAAACTTCTAATTGTAGGGTTTATCTCCCCCTTGCCTTTCACCACCTGTTACAGATTTGATGGCTTATCATAAATAACTTGTTTATTACAGATATTCAGGTGAGTAATACGTGAGAGGGCGTATTCCAGGAGTACAATACAGGGAAATTGTGGGAGCAACCATTTATTGGGATTAATGAGTGTAAGAACAGTGATAGTTATATGGGAGTGTAGCAGCAGTGTTGGGAACAGTCATGAAGAGAAGGACACCTGAGACAACAATTTGCTTAAAAGTAAAAAAAAATGGATCACTTGTAAATGTCCATTTCCATGTTTAGCTAAACCTGACATGCCTCTTAACCCCTCTCTCCACTTGGTATACTTATCTTACATTTTGTAAAATCAATACCAAACCCAGTGCAATAGAATTTCCAGTGCTCCAAATGTGTTTGAAATGTAGCGATGGTGGGAATGGGTTTGTACCAGCACTAGTGTGGCCAGCAGGACAAGGGAAGTGATGGCCCCTCTGCACTTGGCACTGGAGAAGCCATGACTTGAATACTGGGTTCAGTTTTGAGCCCCTCATTCCAGGAAGGACAGTGGGGGACTGGGTCATGTCCAAAGAAGGGCAATGGAGCAGCCGAAGGGTCCAGAGAACAAGTCTTGTGAGGAGTGGCTGAGGGACCTGGGGTTGTTGAGCTCAGGGGAGACCTTCTCACTCTCTACAGCTCGTTGAAGGGAGGTTGTAGCAAGGTGGATGTCAGTCCCTTTCCCAGGAACAAGCAATAGGACAAGAGGAAACAGCCTGAAGTTGCATCAGGGGAAGTTTAGACTTGATACTAGGAAAAACGTCTTCCCTGCAAGGGTTGTTAAGCCCTGGAACAGACTGTGCAAGGAAGTGGTGGGGTCACCATCCCTGGAGAGATTTAAAAGATGTGTAAATGTGCTGAGGGAAGTGGTTTATTGGTGGACCTGTCAGTGTTAGGTTAACAGCTGGACTCAATGACCTTAAAGTTCTTTTCCAAGCTAAACTATTCCATGATTCCATGAATTAATAGCTATTAAAAAATAAGCAACAACAACAAAAAAAGCAAACTCCATATAGTAACAGTAGAACCAATCCAGGTAGTGAAGCTTCCAAAGAACATCAGTATGTTGGTTAGATGATAAGACTGTGGATTTTCTTCTGTAGTCAGGAATGGCAGAAAAACATCTGAGAATTTCCCTTTCACCCTTGTGTACAACTAGAGTAGCTTGAATCTGTAACAAGTGATTAGGAATACTACATTAAATCACGAAATATCTCAAGTCTTACATCAGCTGAGATCACTGTCAATTGCTGCTTTCAGTAATCCAGAGAGTTGCTTAAAGAAAGTAAATCTTCTTAAATCTGTGCAGCCTCATATGTGATAATTTTTTAACGATCAGAGGTTCGTCCTTCCTCTCTAAATTCTTAAACAATGCTGTAGAACTTGTCATAGGCAGCTACCTGATTATACATGTACAGTGCTTATGTGATAAGGCTGTAAATTTAAATCACAAGCGGCAACTGAGTGCTTCCTTCAGTGAAGACCCCTTTGGAAATCCAAAGTTTTGTCTACAAAACCATGACTTTCAGGATTTTGCAAAGATATATACATAACATACAGGTTTTCTTTAAAAAATAAACTAAAATGATACATAAAACCCCCTGTGATTTAAAATATTTGTCACAGGATATTTCAGAAGAGTTTCAGAAAAGAGAAAATCTGACAGTTGAGACATGGTGTTTGTTCACAGTCCAGACAGCTCTTCACTTTGGGTGTGTGGATGATGGTGTGAATACCTGTTTCCATTCTCCAGCAGCCAGACTTTCAGCCTGAGAAGTTCTCAGGGACTTTTGAACAGACTCAGGGTGGAAGTACGTGAAAGTGTATTTAGAATACATGGGGAACTGATGTCTTGGCATAACACCAAAGTGGAGCCCAAGTACAACACAGCTTGTGGAATTGCCTCAAAAATGTTAGCATTTTCTTACTGCAATTGTTTCATTCTCCTTTGCTCTAGGCACCTTTCTTTGCCATCTAAACAAAACTGCCAGAGATTACGTTGAATCAACTGGTTGCTAATATTTTAATCCTTTTGCAGCTCATTGACCATAGCTGAACTAAGCACTGGTCAAGTGCCATGTCACTAGTTCAATGGAATTCAGACTTTGGCACTCTGAAAAAGGCAACAGATGTGCTTTAATGATTATCTAATAACTTGTATTTTTTTTTTTCAGTTTGCTGTGCTAATGAAATCTAATCTCATTGACCCAACAGACAAAACCGTAACAGTAAGAACATTAATGGCAAGACAAAGGACCTGAACAATACCACAGTTTGGCAGAAATCCAGAAATCAAAGCTCTGCAAAATGTACTGGAGCAACAGACAGGTTGACTTCCAGTCCACGAGCAGTTAAAAAAATTTGCTATACAATTTGTGAATTAGCTGTGGGAATATGATTTAACACGCCTTCAAATAAACATCCTGAAATATCACTGTTTCTCCAGGGATCAGGAAAGACCAGAGTAAAATTTCTATAAGGAATCAGTAAAAATTCATATCTTCAGATCCAAAATGTCAAGTTTAACACTTGACTGTTTCATTAAGATCAGTGGAGGTGTATAAAAGATGAATTCAGTTTTATGAAGCCTGATTTTATATATAAAATTAAAATACTGCAGGTCTTGGCTTGTGGTTTTCATTTCATGTTCAACGACTGTCAGATCAGGTCATGGGCAGTCTAGAAAAGAGATTAACAAAATGGCATTTAAATGAAACAGGGACTACTGTTTAAGGCATAAAATTAGGGATTTCCAAATCAAGAAGTCTTAAAATTTGCCATTCTCTCAGATTATATCTCTGGATATTGTGGCAGCTTGTGTCCCCCCAGTCTCACTGTGGGGACTGCTGCTCAGATGCACAGATTGGGAGCAAGTGCTGAACTGTTGCTTTCTCTCAGGATTTCAATGGGAGTGAAATATCAAAATGTTCTTGTGGACCTGGTGCAAACTTTTTAAATACCAGAATTTGCCTGGAAATCTGTGCATACAGCAGCATATAGAAGTGTAAACAAACATTGTTCCAGAAGTATCCCTTAGCCTTGTGCCATAAGGTAAAAGGTTTATGAGAAGCTTAAAGAGAGCTTTGAAAGAGAGAAGATAAGCAGCTCTCTAAAAGGCAGCTTTCACTCGTGTGCCATATGGCTGATATTTGTCACATATTCTTTTAACATTGTTTATTTGTAATTTTCTTTTTTATTTGTAATATTCTTTATTTTTCTCAAATTGTCGTCCTAAACTGCTGTGGAGCTGATTTTTGCCCTCTGTGATTCCTGGCTTAGTTTAGCAACAATATTACAGTTCTATAATGATATTGCTAAACAAGATGATGAAATATTTCCTCACTCTTACGTGGCTGAAGTGACTTAATCACAATGGACTGTATGGCATTAAGCAATAGCAACAACCTGAGAATCAAACATGAGAACATATATCTGACCTTCAAGATTGGCAGCACTACCTGAATCAAAAAAGTATTTGAGTCTATTCATCTTCAGAGCTCATGCTCTGTACATATACTTCCAGGGAAGGTCATTTTCCTAGTGATCCTCCCTTCCTGGCAGTATTTCTTTGCCTTATGCAGGCTGAATTTGATCTAGCTATCTGTGTTTGGAAACTACTCCCTCTGTAGGCATTGTGATATCCTATTTATATCCCTGGTGACATTCATGGTAAATGGGACACAGAAGCAGCATCACAAGTGAGTTGTCAGATGTTGAGGCCATGACTTCTCTCTATCTCTCCAGATGACAGCAAGTAAATATTTTGAGGTAGGGGACTTAGATAGAAGTCTTTGATCTTCATGTGTGCCCTGCAGAAACTTCTGGACTCTAGCAGAGATGAGCAGACATCAGTCACGCTAACAGCAAGCTGTCAGAGGAAGTCGTGTCATCTGTAATTGGCAGCACTCTTCTTTGATTGTTGAAATTTGGCTAAGAAACTAAAAATTATCATTCTGTCTTCTGCAGACTTCAAGCCTGTGAATGGGATAGGGGATTTAAACTTTCTGAGCATTTTTATTGACTCTGGTTGTCAAAGGGGACTGACCGAGAGATCAGAGATGACCTGATTGACCGGATGTAGGTTGTTGTTTTAGTTTTAGCTGCTGTGAATCCTGTGTCCTTTTGGAGTCACCAGAGATAAGAGGAGGAAAACGCACAGGAGGGAAATGACCTACCTTGCTGGACACAACAACCACTCTGGAAGGGAATTTTGTTGATGTGAAGTTAGAAACCTTTAACCCCATTCAGCAATGTTTTGGCCTGTGGAATTTAATGGAAATTCTGTGTCGCTAACCAAAGAGGTAGGAAACCTCAGTGACCACTGCTGCTAACGAAGCTCTATGTGCCTCTTTCTGTACTCCCAAGTGACAAATCCAGCTTCCCAGGTACCTAGTAATCAGAGAGAGATTGTTCAGGGAAAGTTTCTGACACAGAGGTCTGTGAGTGCAGATGCACTGTTAGAAATCCACAATAATTCTGCTGGAAATGGATGAACTGGACTGCGAGATTCAGCTCCAGGTTAGGACTGGGGATACTGTGTTCAGGTCTTGGTATTATTCATGGCCTGCATTGCATGTAAAGTTTGGCAAATGGTTTCATTTGTGAAAGTATCTGTTCCTCAAGCTGTGAAATTGAAGTTCTTCCCTGCTTTGTAGAACTCCTTGCTGAACTTTTTTTAGGTAAGCATCTAAGATGTCCAGAATTTATATCAAAATAGATGTGAATAGGCATATCAGCCTTTTTAACTAACTCCATACCCTCTGTGTGGCTTAAGCTTCTTTCATCAGCTAGCAGTGGGCAGACAGCTTCAGACAGTAAAGCAGACACAAGGCTTTTTAAATTCCATTGCGTTTTACAGAGAAAATTTATTTACTAGGCCTAAACTATCATGGTCTTAAAGCAATAAAACATCCTTTGCTTTAAAGCTGATCCTTGAAGGTATCGCTGACTCTTGGAGTGTTTGGTTTGCTTTAACAAATTCTCTTTATGTTTTTCTGTCAACTTCTATTTTTCCTGTCAACCTCCAGTTTCCCATCTCTCCATCTCTGTGGCTTTGAAGCTTATCCCTGATAAAAGACAGCACTTGTGTCAAAATACACTAATGTCATTTTGACACACAAGTGCACAGCCTGGAAGCCATTTCACTTGGCAGAATTATCTCCTCTGGCAGCCTCACCACAGCTGAGTTGAGCTGCTGGGCACTCATGTGTATTTGTCCCACTCTTTTTGTCAGAGGTAAACCCTTGGGACTTTCATCAGCTCGCACGAAATAAACACCAATGCAAATAACTCTGAAAAAAAACCATGCTAGTCTGAGACTGTTTTCTGGGAAACAGTTTCTTGTTAGTTTTGGGGGTTTAATTCAGGGCACCAGCGTAATCCAGGAAAACGAGTGACAATGTCAGGCACGGCATTTGCTCCTTCCCTTCCTTTTCTTCTGCTAAAACAATATGTTTTTAGTGAATGAAGGTGATAAACAGTTTGGAATTACTACAGATCATCCCCTCTGTGTTTCTGAATAATTCTGTTGTGCCCCTGGCTGCAGCTCATCTCTTTACTTATTACTCTCTACAATATTACTTATTAATATTGTATTAATATCAACTTTTTTCCTTCAAGAGAAGAATGACCTTGTGACTTTGGTGTCGGGCTTTGGGACTAGATCCTCCCTTCCAGATCTGACATGAAGAGTCAAAAATTCTCCTACTTTCAGCTACATAAACTGAAGGTCACAGGCCCTGCAGCTATATGGAATTCCAGTTTTCAATTTTTTTTCAAAATGAATCAAACTGCATTTTTGCCAAGACTGCTCACATGATTCCTCTTACACAGTTTTTAGGGAATATATCAGTCAAGAAATAGCTCAACATTTGTGTGCACCTACCAAGTGACAGCATCCCCACTCTATCTGTTTTTTGAAGGAAGCATATGCTTGCACCCTATACTTAGGCCACATTGATCTTTGTCTCTTGTACCTATGGTTCACATAGATTTCCTGAGTGCTATGTGGAAAAGGATACATCATATGCATTTTTGAAAAATTTCCCATATTTGCCTTGGATTTTGTTTTAATCCTTGACAAAATGGAAATAATGTTTTCCTTCTACTGCTGTCTGTGTTGTCTATTTAGGCAGTTGTTCTTTGGGACATGATGCCTCTCAGTGAAACAGGGTGGTCCTTACCCAGCACTGCCCTGGTCTCCCAAGGGCAGGCTGGCTAGTTATTTGGATCTGATCTTTCTCCTATAGTGCTAAAACTTGGATTTCTCATTACCTGGTGCCTGTCTTGAGATACTGAGTTCTGTGGAAAACCAAAGCACTCACAGATATAACTAAAGATAACCAGCATTTCACTTTAAAATGCATGTGCTACATGATACTTACACTCCAAAAAATTTTTGTCTTAAAGATCTCAAGCTGAGCACCTAGTCAGTGAGTATTGTTGATATTGACCTCTCTGTCTCAGCTGTAAGCTATAGACTGACAGTGTAACACCACTTGTCACCTCACAAAGACCTTGTGGATATGCATGTTCACATTTGTGTTGCACGTAGCTATTGCAGTGAAAAGCACCATAAAAATGTGTAGAGGAATTTGCATTCAACTTTGAATAGTGATGCAGTTAAGTAAAGCCTCTGTGAACACCTCTGAGAAAACATCATACTACTACAGGCTTGGTTTTAAAGGGCATAATCATATTGTATATTAAATGGATTCAAGGTAGGGGAAATTGAGTTGTGTAACAAAATAAAAAAAAAAAGGAGGAAGAATATCATTGGTTAAATCTTTCAGATCTTAAATAAGAGTCAGAAATCTGTGGAGTTCCCAGATACTCCGAAAGCAAATATTTACTGCAAATGCTAGAGGCAGTGTGGTTTAACCTACTTAATAGCACAGTAATGAATCATTCATAAAAGTTATTGGTTTTCATTAGGATTAGAACTAGGATTAAAATTTAATTCCTTTTTTTTTTGAATTCAATATGAATTGTAGATTCAATATGAAGCACCTCGTAGGGTCTGCATTAAGACATGAGGAATGAATGAAAGGACAAAGCAACTAGAAACAAATCCTGACTCTGTTGGAGTAGAGAAGTTGCTGGCAACTTCCCTACAGTTAGAATTCGTTGACATCAGTTCCTCTTTGCAAGAAAACATTGTGCCTGAGGAAAACATGATAATTAAATCAAGGCTTAAAATTATCACTGAATATCTTTCCCTTGAAAGATAAAAGTGCTTTCATAATTAGGACAAAATTAGTAATAACTAGTAATGTGACAAAGTGTCACATTACTCAGAAAGTATTAACTCAGCCATTAAGAGAACAAATCTCTCACTGCCACACAGAATTGTCATGAAGTTTTCATAAAAAGACTCTTTTCTGCTTGGGTTTAGATCAGTACTTTGTTCAGTGATTCTTGATATTTAATGCACCATAATATCTCTAGAAAGAAGGAAGATCCTTGTCTCTCTGAGAGCTGAAACCAAGTGACTGAAATTAAAAAATAGTTGCACCATTTCAATAAAGCATTGTCATTCTGGCAATTTATTTTAAAATATGACTTAGAGAACCACAAAGGCCTCATCATGTTCTCAAGCTGTGCCCCATGCCTGGCTCCCTGCCTTGTCTTCATCTGCATCAAATAATGTGTGATGTTTGACTAGGAAATATTCAGAGCAATGAATCAACACATCTACAGAACAGAAACAAAATCTTTTCCACATATTCTGAGAAGATTTTACTCACTGGAAACCAGTTAAGAGGTGTTTTTCTAGTTTTAACTGCTAATATAAATTTGGGAAATGGAACTGAGTGCTGGGTGGTAGATATGTATTTATTCCTATCACTGGCAAATTAACCAGAAGCAGGAATCTTAACTTTGTCGGTACATTGGCAAATAGCAAAGTCTACAAGATTTTCTTCCCCTTGAACACTATAATTCAACCCAGTCAATCATGTGGGCCAATATTCTTCAGAAATTTGTTCAGAATATTGAAGCATTGGGGCTACTGCAATGCTTGGCCAGCTTAGTGAGTTTTGACTCGTGGAGTTAGGTATCTCCAGTAATTTGGAAAATAGCATGAGTGCAGAATATTGTAAAACTGGAAGTGCTGTGAGTTTAACTTAGTCTTGAGTCTAGATAAGATTACAGCCAATGAAAGCAGATCACATTAGAGATTCGTTTGAGATAATACTTTTTTTTTACTTAAAAGACACCAATATTAAACTTCTAATTAGAAAACACTTTTTCATGGGTGACCACACATCTCACAGGTTTGAATACTCAACACTGGGATGTTTTAAAACAAGGGTAAGAGAAAGAATTTTTTTACATCTTCATAGTATCTCTAGTAAAACCGGTTGCAAAGAACAGAAACAGGGAAAATTTAAGCAGAATTCTGGTTTAGGGGGCACATTTCTTACAAAGGAAGAGTAATTATACTCTGATTATTTTTCCCCAAGGGTCAAAGAGAAAAATATTTTCAATTATTCACAGAAAAGACAAAATCCACTGCTTGCTTTGTAAAAATGAGCTCAGGATACACACTGATACTTGATCTTTGCTATATACGCAGAAGGCTGTGAAAACAAAATCTCCCTTGGTTATATTTCCCTCCACTATTTTTATTCAAATAAAAAGCATAAACTCGACCAGTCAGTCTGAAGAGAACTTGGGGTTGGGGTGTAAGGAGAACTAC
>NW_008602420.1:0-51177 GCF_000691845.1 Merops nubicus | reverse complement strand
TCTTTCCCTGCAAATACTTGGCTTAGTTCACACTCAGCAGACTGGAAGTCAAAAAACAACTAAGAGGAAAGTTCTTCTGCCAATATGAAGGTGGAGAGAAGTGAGAGGATGCAGCCATATGCTTCAGCAGCAGCACAAAGCCCCGTGCTTGAGCAGCATCTTGCAGGGGAACTTGCCTGAAACGCCCGAAGCTCGTTAAAGCAGAGCTCAGGGAGGTCTCCTTCTCCTAACGCCCTGGTTGTTACAACAGCTGGCTAAATTCAACTGCAATTGTAGTGGACAGCAGCAGTTGGGGGCCTTGCTTGTTGTCTGGCCACGAGGGACCGCTACTATAACCTGTCATCACTCATCTAATGAGCTTGAAACAAGAGCAAAGCCTCCTCGGCCGCGCTTTGCTATCTTTAGAAGGGGTGGCATGAACCCACAACTGCTGTGTGTGGCAGCCCCAGTTGGAGCTGAGCTCGGGGTACTGATGACAGAGTGTTGGGATCAATTCACACACTTAATCCCGGGCTCAAGTGGGCAGGATCTGTCGACTCCCAGTGTGCAAGGATATGTGCTTTTTCTAGTTTAAGCTTTAAAAGTCCTTGTAAGTCTCTGAAGCCCTGGTATTCAGAGTAAAACATCCAGCATCTTGATTTTGGAAGCTTGTCTTTTGTGTGGTCAGTTTTCTTCTATTTATTAATTGCTCCTTTCTATGGTGGGATAAAACCCAAGACTAAACAAAGTATGTTTATAAATGCCATGGGTTGACCTCAGTTATGCATGGATCAACTGAGAAAAAGTGTGGTACAGTATCAACAGCTTCATAATGATTTAAGAATATAAAGTCCCGAGCAATAAAAAACACTGAACAACATCCATATCTTTATTTCCAGCCATAGACTCCTAATATATCAACCAGATTTTTGAAGCTAGATTTTTTAATCACACAATGACTGCAGTTTGGCAGTTTTGATCAATGCCTGACCTGCTCTTTGTTTGGTTTTGCTGTGGTGCCTGGGTGATAAGCCAAGTTTCAGGGTTACCTGAGGCTTACATAAACAGATTCCAGAATATTACTAGGGTGTTAGCTTGCCACCAAAACAGGGAACCAGGGGATTTTAAGGAATTTTTTGAGGAGGAAGAGGACAATTTTAAATTGGAGGAATTATGACATCCTTAAAGTTTCTGCATTCAAAGGTTTTCTTAATTGGCAAGCAATTCACCTCATGAACAATTTGGGCTCCACGTTCCTGGTTGTGAGAGCTGACAAAACAAGGAAAAAAATCTAGGAAACCTTTTCATCTCCCTATGATTTCAGCAGCCAGAGTTCCTGCAGCAACTGCTCCTCAGTGGGCTCCTGTGCAGAGCTGGTTTCCATGCCGATTAACGAGCTTCTTCATTAATTGTGGACATCTGGCTACAAACTCCAATTAGAACTCCATCCTTGCAACCCTGTGTGCATGTGTATGACTTTCAACACATGGATGCTCTATTCACGTGCTCACAGTTAGCTGTGAGTGCACATGCTTGGAGGGTTAGACTCCTTTCTGGACACATGAACACCTTGAGGTGCTGTGCAGGCTCCAGTGAGGACCAGCTCTGCCTCAAAGGCCGTGCTGGCCAGGGCACAGTGGGATGTGACCTCAGGCTTGCAGAGATGGGCAGGGTAGAGGCAGAGAAAGCACTTTCCTTGGCAGAAGAAAATGTTGCTGGCTTAGCAAGTTCTGTGTTCACTTACCCATTTCAAACAAGCCAAGGGATATGGCAGTAAAAACAGCAGGGGGAGAATAACTGTGTATTATTCATATCTAAGCATATTTAGCTTCAGGCTCTCACTGAACCTCAGCATGAGTTATTACCCGCTGAATCGAGCCTTAGGCTATTTTAATTATAGGAACATCTTATTAAAAGGGAAGGAAATGAGAAAGAAAATTAAGACAGTATTCCTGGAGTACCATCTGTGTGGGTATCTGCAGCTCATTACAGGTTTCAGATCTTCAAACGATCTTCAAATTATCTAGGAATAATCGTTAGCTCAGAAGATGTTCATTCAGATGTATTCTCCAGAACTAGGACCCAAGTTCTGCAAAGATTGATTTGGTGTCTGTAATGTAACTGAGTTGCATTTGAAATCGATTTGTGCATAAATTTCAGGACTAGAAAAAAAATCTGCTTGACTACATAGAAGTCTTCAGGAGAAGTTTTAAAACAGAGATCCAGCAGGCACCTCCTGGATCTTCGTGAACTGAAAGCATCTTAATAAAGGCCACAAAAGCAAGGGCTTTACTAATATTTCTCACTTCACACTCCTGTGCAGTGTGGCACTCGTTGTGAGCTTCTGCCTTCTCATGTAGAGGTGTAGGAGGCTTGGGGCGGGAGAAATCTCCTCATATAAACATCTGTAAATGACAGTAAATGAAAGATAACTCAAGCATCAAACTCAGACCACGGGTAATAGTGCCAGAAAACTCCAAAGTTTAACTATACTCCTGATAAGGGGAAAGATTTGGCCTGGTGCTATGAAATTAGCTCCAAAATTTGGATTCTTGCTTCTTCCAGGAAATTCATAGGTACTGGAGTCTTTAACTTCATTTCAGATCTACCTCATTCCCTTTCCAGAAGTAACATGACTGTGCTGGCGTGGTAGCAGAGAACGGTAACACTGCTGCAATACCTAATATTTCTTTTGCTTTGCTTGAAAAGTAAGGATAAGAGCTCCAGAAGTTTAACCCATGGATTAAACTACTGAATTTTAAAGGAAATATTTTTTTAATTGTTTCACTGACTAATAATAGACACCCAGCTCTTTTGAAAAACAAGCTGTTTTTCAAAAAAATCAACGTGCTCAGCAATCATCCTTGTCCATTCTGCTGAGAAGATAATCCTGACTCATGTACCCTTTTAAAATTATTACTTTCAACTATTTCCTTTTCTCCACAGCAGCATGTTTTTCCATCATAATTTATTTACTAATAAATAAACACCTGCAGAGTGAAATCCTACTTTTTCCAAGCACGGCTTCCTCTTCCTCCCACTGAGCTGTCACTCCTTAGCGTTGAATCATCAACAAACTCCCTGATTTCCCAATGTCATTTGGAGCTTATCTACGTCTGAATGGGAAGCCCAAAGCCCTGTAGCTTCCTTTTCCCCATCAAATGTCAGGCAACAAGGGACAATATTTGGCCTTCACTTGGACCAAAGAAATACACTGAATCATCCCAGTTGACCTTAGCCATGAGTGTTTTAGCAGTGGAGAAGTAGAGAACACTGCAGACAGCAGAGCGAGTTGATTTGAGGCTGGTCATATGCAGGTTGGTTCAGCTAGAAATGACTGCAGACCACTGAGATGGAGTCATAGTCAGCAAGAGTGTGTGCAGCAAAGAAATCACCTTGGGAGCAAAATGTTCACGACGGCCAAAGTTAACTCCACATCAGACACCTACATTGCACTGAAATATGTCGAGGCTGCCATCTGGTGACAGCAGGAAGAATCTGGGTACCAAAAATACTGTTCTTGCTAATGATTGCATTCATAGTGACAAGGTTTTCCACAGACAGTAATTTTTGTGTAGACAGTAATGATTGTACTGGATCCCTCTTCTGTGCACAGAAAACAAAATCAGCTATGGGGAAGCATTCTGACAGGGTTTTACTCAAGATTGATCAGAAACAGGTACTGAAGAAGCTGGAAAAGTTGTCACTACAATATTTTTAACAAGATTTCAAATCATTAGAAAATGAGTCTATCCCTTTATCACCTCGTTGTACTATATTTTTATGAATATATCTTAGAGAAAGAGACATTTTGTTTCATAAAAATATCATTATTTCAAAACTAACTTAATCTTTAGCTAGAACTGAGAGTTTTTTTATCTGAAATGTAGAAACAATTTATTCTAGCATTTTCATCTGTTGTTTCAAATCAACAATTCAATGCACACTTTAATTTCCTAAATTGACAAAAAAAGTTAGAAAATTACACAAAAATGGTCTTTCACTTTGAAGTATAGATTTGGAATGGAAGTATTTGTTTCTTGTTAGAAAATGAGCATTTGCCAACTAGTCATTTTTTATTTGAAAAAAAAATTTTAAAAAAACCTTCTGAACAGGAAAGATATTTACTACAATTAGTGGAGTTTGTTACACGCAGAGGAAACTGGTTTCCCTGTTGGATGTTCACATCTCCCAGATTTCCCTTGTTTTCATCATTTTTGTTTTGGTTTGGTTTGATTTTTGGTAATAACAGTGCAACTCAGGACTTCTTTTCATCCACCAATGATGACTAAGAAATTGGGGCTGGACAGGTGGAAAAAAATGCACTGGAATTTTTGGAGGACTAAATCACAAAAGGATAAGAGAATTTAATCATGAACTGCAACATGAATAACTTTGTGTTGTCTTTGGGCTGGATTTTAAATCCTGCATGTGTCTGTGTACAAACACACTAATGCATGCATCCATTTAGTGGAACAGATTAGCAAGCTAATTTTCTGTGAGTATAAAAAGGACATTTTGCAGGTAAGTGTGACAAGATTTTGCATTCATGTTAGAAATAATGAAACCTTTCTGCATCGTTGTATTAGCTGCAGTTCATTATATTATCTTCTTCAATATCTACATGTGTGACTTCAATTCTAATTGGAGAGGTGGTGTAAAATGGCACTTCTGGGCTGAGAACAGAAAATCAATGGGGTACAATCACAGATTGTCAATATATGTCTTACTATTGTAGTGTTACACAGTAGGGATCCAGGAAACAGATGGTCAAGGTCTGGCCAGCTACAAAATATTTGTGTTTGGGGCTTAGAATCAATTCAAAATAATGTGCCCCTCAAAACTATGTTTTGATACTTGCAATTCAATGTACATGAAAATGATGTTTCTCGTTCTCTGAAAGATTTTGCAGTTTCATGGTAAGGTTTGGGTTTGCCATAGAATGAAAGCAGATCCCAAAGAATTAGTTTTAAGAGAGAAACAAAGAAACCCAGAACAACATAAGTCCAGCATCCAAAGCACTTGCTTCTCCAAATGAGGTTAAGTGTGGAACTGAAATCAAATGCTGTGAATACAAACCTACCACCAGTATTCTGATCAGATAGGCTCCTGTCCCTTTGATCAGAAATTTCTCCTAGATAAATTTTCTGCTGAAATTGAAGTTTCTGCTTCACTCAAAGTTATGTTCCAAAAAGTTAAATTGCAAGGGTGTTTTGTTTGGTTTTTTTTGTTTTGTTGCATTACATTGTTCAGAATTATTAATTTCTCTGTAAAGAATTATTCATAACCTGACTGGTCTTTATGATACTCATGATACTGTACAGACTAGAATGAGAAACCTGTCAGCTAGAAGGGCAAGCATGGACTAAAAAGGTGGCCCATTCATCATTGCATTCAGCCTATGCCTGCTCATGGCAAGCAGGAGGAGGACAGTCAAAGAAGGGGAAAAACAATGAAATAACACTGTTCAGTGTAGGAGGTCAAAGAACGAGTGGCCCAACCAGAATCCATTTTTTCTGTAAGCCTGCCTCATTTCAAGGGAGAGGTTTGAAGAAGAATGATGTAGATTTGTAAGTGTCTGAAGGACAGCATGGGAGGAAGCAGGGCAAACTAAACTCTGAAACTGTAACAAGTTTGCAGTGGGAGGCTGATATCATGGGCTGATTAAAAGTCAGAGGTAATTAGAGCTGATGCTTTGGAACAGTTTCAGCCAAATGCATTTCCATCAAAGTATGTTTTCTTAACTGGAGTCAAACATTTCATGTCAGAATAAGAACAAATTTCCCAGGGAAAGTTCAGTCAGAAAGTTTGAAAAAGATGAAGAAAATCCATGAGCATATTCTACTTCATTCCAGTTTAGAAGAAAACAAGTTTTTTAGTCCCAAAATGTCCAGGGTGTTGCCTTTGTCTACTTGTATTTCAAAAGTGAGCAGTGATCAGCAAGGTGGGTTTCTGGAAGGGCTTCAAGGTGAAGACAATGAGCCTTTTTTGTTTGATATAGCATGAAACTATTTAACATGAAACTGTTAAAAAAGAGGAGGGTCATGGTCAAAACAATAGGATGGAGAAAGCTTTGTAGCAATATTCAGGATGGAAATGGGAAGGAAAAATGTTAGGGCAAAAAAACTTCTGAAGCAATTGCAGAGTAAAAGTAATGCACATTAAAATATAATCAGCAGAACTCTATGCAGGTTTAAAATATGCATCACCAACTAGTACAGCAAAATGTATGGTAAAATATACACTAAACCCTCCCTGCAGCAGACCCTCCTATATGTTACTGTATTAAGTACAGCTGTTCATATCCTAGGTTTTCAAGGGAGAGAAGGACAATGGGAATAAACAGATTAACAGAATAAGGAGAATACAGTATTTTGACTATTGCTTTTCTCTCTCATCACACTGTATCTATTCTGATGAGCTGTCAGGGTTCATCAAAATATTCTTCAGTACTCAGAGTAGATGTCCACTTGTGCAGATGGGACTTGTGAGGACAAAGTGCTGTGATTCTGTCCTAACCCACTGTGCTTTGAGAGGAGTGAGATCTCCCCAGCTACGTGTCATCATCCACTTCAGAAATACTGAGAAGTTGCCCCCCAGTATCCTGGAGGCAGAGGGTCTGCTCCCTTATCAGATGACTTTAGGCCCAGATTCTCCAAATATTTCTGCCTCTATCTCATCCAGATTGCTCTGAAGAAAAATGTCTGCTCACAACAAGTTGGCAAGGCAAAATTAAAAGCATAAACTTGTTTGGACACTAGAGCACTGTTGTTCCCCATATTTGACTTATGAGCTTTTTTCTTCTGAAATTATCAGTGCCTTAGGCTGCTCCAGGAAATACTAAAGGAGAATTTTGCTCTTAGTAAAGACAAATTGTGTGATTTGAAGTACCAACATTTCCCAGTGAGCACTCTGAGAAAAATGAGTGGAATACTATTTCGATATTATGAAACTACCAAAATATGCCCCTTTTATTTAATTTCACATTCTGACTATTTAAGGATCTTTTTGTTAAACTGAAGAGTCCCAGTTGGTTAGTCACATTTTATTGAACAAAATTACCTTCATATCTGCAGCTGAATAAATGCTGATGTATCTTCCAGTATGCTTAAGGCAGTCAGAGGCTACAACAGGTAAATCCTTTACACATCAGATATTTCCATCACGTTAATGAAGGTGGGTGAGGTAATACTCAACAGTGGAACAAGAAAAAAAGTAAAGGGCTGGAGTGTAATAGTGATAGGTAAAACTGTACCACACCGAGTCTTTTCTTCACCAAGAGTTAGCAGTTTTATAAGACTCAAAGCTATGATACAATTAATTACTCTTCTGCATTTGTATCTAACACCAGCTTCTTCAAGTGCTGCAGTCTGCTCTCTAGATATCTGAAAGGTCACACTCTGTTTGCTAAGCTGCTCCGTGACATTTTTTTTTAGAAGAGGATTTTGCCTTCATGTGTCCAAGACAGAAACCTGATCTGTGAATCAAGGACCTGCAGCAAGAAAACTGTGTAGCTTGAGACAAACAGTTTATTTTACGTCTTTGTATTTCCTACTTGACTTGCCAGCAGGATTTCCCTCTTTCATGGCCTCTGGCAACACCTTACTCTCCTAGCTAAAGGTAGATATCCAGAATTTGGTTTCTGTAGAAATCCATTTCACTTATTTACTCCATCCATTCATGGTGCCCTTTCAAAAGCTAGAGCCAGGAAATAAAGCAATTCAGGTAAAAGTTAGATTTTATTCTCAGTTGGTTACCAATCTGCTGACAAAAAAAAAGTTTTACTCCAGGGTGGAGTCCCTTCTTGCAGTAATCTCTGAGCACTGACTTCACGGCTGCTTTCTATAGGTAGAGTCATCATTTAGGATGGAGTTCTTAGACAACCAATATTAAATTTTGGTGAACGTTTCATTTTACCAAATTACTTTAATCCTGCTTGAAACACCATTAATGTAGGGATAGTATTGCCTATATGTGTGCTGCATACATGAAAAAGAAAAAGAAAAAAGGGCATCTTATACTCCAGCTTTCCACTGGAGCAGAATATGAAGCAAAAGAGAAAATGCCAAGGAGCAGACTGAGGAATTTATCTGTCAAACAACAACGACAATGTTATATAAAACCTCTAGCCACAGTTCAAGTTTTGTCTTTAATGTTTCATGGCCTAGGATGTTCATAGAGGAGGGGTTTCAGTGGAAATCTCCTCAAAGGAGTAAGGAACAGTTGTGTGAAAGTGGAAATGAAAAAAAAAAAAAAATAATTTTGGACAGGACAATTTAATTTATGACAGTCAAGGACATCTCTGTAAAACACAGCTCCACAGCTAGTCTGAAAGGAGTTGCTGTGCTCAGTAAGAAGCTCTGGTGTTACTTCAGAACCAGAGATTTTGAGCTATATTGAATGAGAAGGAATTGTAAGGATATTGAGGGAGTGACACTGGCAAGTCCAAGCTTATGACTTTGCCAAGGATTTTGGAACAGATAAAAGGTGACAAGATAGTGGCTGCCAAGAGCAGAGCTGGCCAAAATAGGTTTAACTACGACTGATTTTTTATTGAAACGGGTGTCTAAAACAGTTGTTTGGACCATTGTTTTGACAGCTAATATTTTATTATTTAAAGAGTAAAGTCCACTTAAAATACGAAAATTACAGAAAAAAATCAGCACTCAAAATGAATGTGAGACTTAAAAAAATATAGAGATGATTCAACCCATTTCAGAAAGGTGTCAAAGCAAAGAACCTGCCCTAGGATGTTCAGCTACCAAGGATCTAGCCTGCCCTCTGGGCATAACTTTCTGAACTGGTTAGACTGGGAATTTAGGGTGAAAGGGTTCCAGATGTAACTCCCTCAGTTAAGGGCTTTTGGTTTCTAAGCTGCAGCAGTATAGGCCTTTTAGATGCCATGAAAAGGCCTAAGCCACAAATAATTCTCAGTGTTGTCCTCAGTGACAGAAATTACATTGCTGTTGTTCCTAAGGTTGAGAAAATAAAATAGAAATGATATTGTGGATGACCCCATGCTCTGGAATGGTGTTCCCCAGAGAACAAAGCTGGTTGAAAAACAGAGGATACATTACTTATGTAGTCACCAGCATTTTTCAGGGGTGATGACTTGGACGTTTTTCTAATAACTACCCATATTTAGATACATAAATATAGAGTGGGGAAAGATGGGTCAAGAGCTGATCTTTGTGACATTCCCCTTGATTCTTCCATCACGAAGGAGAAAACAAAGAGGGAGACTAGCCAGGAGAGGGCAGAATCATAAAAGCTAAGGGAGGAGAAGACTGAAGAGTGAAGACCATGGACAACAGTGCAAACCACAGGAAAATGGGGATTGCATTTGGGTTTCTAGTTTCGTGCAGGATGAGCTTTGCAAAGAGCTCTGACAGAAAGAGAGCAAGGCAGCATCTAGGAGAGATGAGCAGGCAGGAAGTCCCAGTCCAGTCCCAAGAGCTGGAGCTTGCACATCCACTCTGCTGACACGATGCAGATTAATGGGACTTTGTCGACCTACTTTCTTAATCTTGGTAAATGTAAAACTTCAGCATAGCAGCTTCTTTTTTTTTTTTTTTTTTTTTTTTTTTTGAAACAGGATGCAATTTATGACAAGAATGTTCCCTCAAAAGTAAATAAACATGAAACGGATGGGATGTTATGTTCTATTAACGCTAATCACAGCCTTTTCTGATTGTTGAATACTCCGAACATTAGATTCCTGGCAGGGCTGTTCCCACTCTCTCCATCTTTTTCTTTTTTGGCTCAATGAGACTAAAAATCTGTGATATTTATTGCACATCATTCAGGAAGAAATACACTTCTTTGAGCCTCGTGTGTCTTCACTATCTTGCAGATATTTTGAATTTGCATGATGCCTATTACACAAGCCCTGCTGTTCTCTTTTTTTAGTTGACTGGTATTATTTTATCATAAATACACACAACTGAAACAGTGTCCTTCTAGTCAGTGTGACCTTAGCCTGGTGTAGTTAGCTTTAATTTATCCAAAGCCCACCTGATATAAAAACTACAGATACAAGAAGCTGTTGCCTTTCTTCAAAACAATCACTGAATTTATTTCCAGTCCCTGAGATTTCGCATTTGACAACAGGCAGAGTGTATATGAAAAGGCATATAGAATTTATCCATTTGAGACAACAAATGCCAGTGGAAAACAAATTCCCTTTGTCTGCTTGGTCAAAGGATGAGACTGTCTCTATTTATGCAGGCAGCATTTCCTCAGCTGCTGCTGTTGTGCCCTGCTCCCTCACTCTGTGGCAGTTGAAGGGAGATCTCCTCTCCCTGTTTAATTGTTTAGGTAAGTATTTGCAGGTATAAGTACATTCTGGTCCTCCATTGATACCACTAAAGAGTGTTTTCAATGACTAAGCATGAACTAGGTAGGTCAAAGCCTTGTGAAAATCTTTTTGATGCAAGTACTGTAAGAAACAGAGCTCTAGAATCTTTTCTGGTTTAGCTGAATGGAAATTGTTATTTATGCATAGCCTAACATTTCATGTAGTAGTTATGAAAGTCTTTTCTCCTGTGGTCACATAACTCAGCAAATGACATCATAGTTTAATACACCTAATATTTAAATAAGATGGATTAATATATAACATAATGGAACTGGACTGAAACTCTACAAATAATATGAATCTGGTTTATGTAGCTAGACCCAAAACCCAGAATGCTGAATTACAATTTCATTTTAGTAGCCAGTAGATGGAGCTTGACACCTCTTGGCAAGATTCACTCACTTCAGCATAACGTGTGAATTCTTATCTGAAAGAGAATAGTAATTTATATTTCTTTTCTTTTTGGCTTCATTTGTTGTTGTAGATAAGACTTTTAATGAAGAAATAATGTCAAAACATTACTTACCTGTTGAAAGGTAGATTCAGATACTATGATGTATAGAAAGACAGTGAGGAGGCTTATTAATGCTACTTTAAAAGTGTCTTGCCTCTGAATTGTTCTGGACTGTATATTTTGGCATAGCTTGTCACAGAGAGTCAAGAAAAGTCTTCTGTGTATGTGAAACAGAGGGCAGCAGGACTTAGTGTGGGGCTCAGGAAGGCATGCTCTGAAAAGCCTTGGTGCTTAGGGATGGAGTCAAGCATATGCGTTACTGAGTCTTGGCCTTGGTTCACCTCATTTCTTCCTAAAAAAAAACGAATGGCATATGAATGCTTCTATCTTGTGAACACAGAAAATGCAGTTCTTGGCCTCCAGATTTTAAAAGTAACCTACTCAGAAGAGCTGTCTGTCTGAAGGTTGTCTGTCTCACTTTCCTGTCCCCAGGGAGATGTTACAAAATAGGTATTTACAAACTAACAACTCACCCACTTCCCCTTCAGAAGCAGTAAGATATCATGTAAGCTCTCCCACCTTGCTGTCTCAAATGTGGCAAACTTTATTTTCAGCATTACAGGTATTTTTTCTCTATTGTATGGCTACTTCTTGCTATTCTTTAGGTACAGTATGTAATATTCTTCACAAAGGAGTAACTTAGAAGTATTTGGTCCCTCTGGACAGAGGGTGATATCACTAGGCAGTTACAGCATTTGGGATGTCTCTCGCTCCTAAGGCTCTGTTGCAGCCTTCCCACCCAGGTGGGAAGACTTTTCCCCCCTGAAAAGTCCGCATGCAGCCTGGGGGGAGCAGCAGTTCTCCCCACGTAGGCCATGGCTAACTAACTTGTACCTGCTTTGATATGGAGATAAGCAGCTTGTGCAGGTTAAATCTTTAGCAAGTGGGTCAGCAAGGTATACGGCAGGGAAAAAACAGTGGCTAACAAGATGATCAAACAGCTGAGAAAAATTCACAATGCTAAACATTTAGAAAAGAAAAATAAAGTAGCCCCCTTTCAGGACCTGATTTTGAACATTCTCAGATGAAAACAACAGTACCATAGGTTCTCTCTTTTTCAGTTATCAAACCATAGATATTCATCTTGAGTAACACAGGGAGAGGACTAATGCCAGACCTAAAAATCCTCAATAAAACATGCAGAAGAAATGATGAGAACTGAAGGTTGCTGTGGGAAGCTGTATTTCATCTTAAACTACAGCAAATGCCATTGCAATTACTGTAAGAGCAAGAGGAACAGAGCCGGAGCAGAAAGATGACAGATGATCAGCAGTAGGAGGGGGTGTCCACGTTCAGGATGAGTCACAGTGAGTTTGCAGATAAAATGCAGCAAAATAGTTTGGCCAGGACAGTGTGAACAGACACTAGGGGAGATAAAGTCAAGTGATTCTTTGAAGGTGGTCTGATCTTTAAATATGCTGTAGATTAGAGAGGTTGTGAGAGGACTGAGGCCTTGCTGAGCTGGGGTGGGTTGTAATTCCCAGCCTTTTCCCAGCATGAAGGAGTGAAGGAGTCGTGTTCCTCCAGATAATGCAGCAGTGCTGCCCTGGCCCTCCTGCCAAGGCTGTGCAGTCTTGCTTGCTGTCAGTCATCTCCAGAGATAGTATGCTGTAACACAGGAACATTTCTGACCTACATCAATCTGACTGCAGGAGGATATTGTTTGTTGAACTGAAATGATTTTTTTTTTTAAAGTCTTTCAAGTAAACTTCCATGAGTAAGAAGAAAACAATATGAAGCAATCCCAGCTACTGTTCAGGCTCATTCCTGGGGTTTTGCATAGGGTACAGCAAGTGGCACCACTGAGTGCCCTTGACATAGTTCTCTGCTTCATTTGTAAGCAGCTCCACTCTTCCTCATGCCTTGTCCTCCTCATTTGGAAAATTCACTTTGGATTAAGCTATCTCCTTTCATGCTTTCCAAACTCTTCAGAGAGCTATTTCCTGCCTCGGTGAGTGCAGAAGAAACAATGTTAATGGCACAGGCAAATACTGAGAAGTATCTTATTGGAATAAACCAGTAAGAAATTAATTGCTCATTCAGATAAATTCAGTGACATTGGATCACAGCCTTGCTCAGGAAAAAACATCATCTTATTGTGGCTTTTGTTGTCTATTTATGTTTAACCATTCTTTTTATTTTCTGTTGCTCACCTACTCTGTGCTGTTGCATATCATCCAACTTGGTGATGGCAGATCTTAAGTTCTCTGGCAATGGGTTTGTTACTTCTTTTCTGAAGCAGTTAAGATGTCTTTGGGCTCTGGGGCAAAAGCAAATGCTGACTACTTCTTTTGATACAGAGGAATGTTACAACATAGTCCATTACCAGTTGATTAGAGGAGCAGAAATAAACCTCGAGCATGAAGCTGTAGTTCCCTGCTCAAATGACACTAAACCTATTTATAGACACAGAGTAGGCAGAGAGAAGATGAGGAACCAAAACATTAAGGAAATAATTTTCTCAGTCACTACCAGGCAATGACAGAATTATCTTACTAGTATTTAGCCTTTGATATTAGAGAACAAAAAGTGTGTGAAGGGCTCTGGGACAGCCACATCAGACTCCCTGTGCCCCTGAGGAGGAGCACACATGGTCTGAGGTGGACAAACCTCTGAATAAAATGTGCAGTGCCTGCATTTCCAGAGGAGTGACCAAAATTAATTACATCCTTCACCATATATTTAGACATTCTCTAACCCCATACTCTTGAGGACTTTATGATGGGTAGAGTAGAAAAGACCATGATGGGAGAGCGCCAACAATCAAAGCTGTAGGATTCTAAAGTTGAAATGTTGATGGATGGTGCAAGATTTTAAAAGATTTGAAATTTTTGGATTAATGTATTGCACGTCAGACACCCTGAAGTGATGGCAAATAATTTTATTTGCTGCCTCCATTCAAATGACACAATCATATAAAATATTATCCTTGAAGCAGACAAGAGGCTCACTTCTACTGTAGTCACAGACTTGCAGAACAGAAATGACACAAAAATTGATGGATTTATACCAAAGATTAATTTGGACAGGGACTAATTTACACACACACAAAAAAATTACATTTAGACCTCAGAGTGACTGGGATTTGTAGTAAATTGTCATTGACTGCTTTACCAGGAGAGATCATGAGACATATAAAAGGTTATGGTACCACACAACTCTAAGCCAGTCTTCTGGGAACATTAAAGGATTAAAAAGAAGGAAAACCTGCCATTTGAACACAGACATACAACGCCACGTGACATAAATGCCTGTTTTCCATCAATAAAGCATATCTGCATTACTACAAATTGCCACAGCCTTGGTAGAGGCTGCCAGGACATCTCACGGGCTGTAAATGCTGCATATAACTACAAGAACTTTAATAATGAAGATACACTGGCTGATGGTGCTCTAGCTCTGCAGGCTACAAGCTGCTTCACACCCTGAGCATTGATCATTGAAAAGGAGAGAAAGAATTCAGCCCTTCCAACCAGCAATAAGTTGTCCAGCTTAAGCAAAGCTCTTTCTTTGGGGACCCTCACTCCAGGACTTCACTACTGTGCAGTCCTGCACTGGTTTAGTGAACTCTTCACTTCAGCCAGGCTAAGGTCAGTGAAGAAGAGAAAAATGAAGGAGTCACCTGCAGTGGAGAAGCCCTTCCCAAGCTGACATCTGGGGATGGACTGCCCTCCTTGCTGGGGGCGAACATATGGCTCCTTTCTACAATGCTGTTTTTCTGGGCTTTGGCTAAGGAGAGGGTTTTACCTGTTAGTTAAGACAACTTGAGCAGACTGAATGGATTTTCCTGAAAAAAAGTGTCACAGTAAGAGCTTCAGTGAGCCTACTCAAGATACTGGCTGCTTTTCCTCTGAAATATATCTAGCTCACTGTCTGAAAGGTAAAATGGGAGACAGGTAATTTGAAAACTATTTCCTTTGATTTCAGTGGCACTACTGAAGTTTTATGTAAACTTAAGTGGAAATAATATGCTGTCTGGCTGCAGCATCCATTTCACAGAGCTAAATAGGAGTTAGCCTGTCTGAGGAACTCCTGCTTGCTACAAATCAACAAAACCCTTCTGAAACACAAGCCAGGGTCTGCTGGGGAAAAGGAGAAAAATGAGGAGAGAAGGGGAAACAGGTCAGATGATTTATTTGAAGAAGACAAATTAATTCATTAAAAGAAATAGGTTTAGTTCTAGAAGTACTGAAAATGTGTAAAGCATAGTCATAAAACTGAATGGGAAACCAAAGTGAGAATGGCACAAGCAGAACGAAGGTGGAAAATTAAAGTCAGACTGGGAATTCAAACTTGAAGATTTTACCAAGGTAGTAAACACAAGAGTAATTTGCCAAGTAAGATCATTAAAGAA
The DNA here is from genome assembly GCF_000691845.1 of Merops nubicus. NCBI lineage: Eukaryota > Metazoa > Chordata > Aves > Coraciiformes > Meropidae > Merops > Merops nubicus. The sequence continues at coordinate 35,973 of NW_008602420.1, read as the reverse complement.
AAAAAGAGTTTGATGACTTGTGGGGAAGACAGATGTTTTTGAATTGCAAGAGTGGATTTAAGGTTTCAGTGGCACAGCAGGAACATGGAAAAGAGATAAACGTAAAAGGCTTGTTGGACGCAGCACGCTTTTCCTGTTCAGCAGTGTGTGTGCCTGTTCAGCTCCTGTCTCTGATTTGTTGTTCTAAACAGAGACAAGTAAAGGGCAGAGGAGGACAGTTCAGTCAGGTAGGAGAACTGCAGCCAAATGAGCTCTCAATGTAAACCCACTGAAATCTAGAGAAAAGAACAAGCTACATCAGAGAGGAATTTGAACCGGTTTGTCATTTCGCTGGAGTTAGAGAACACTCTCCAAATTAAGGGAGAAGCATATAAAAATGTCAGTTGTTAAAGCCTGTCACAGTCTGCTGAGCTTCTTCCCAAGACCGAGGGACAGAGAGGAGTCTTTTTTCCCCCTTCCTTTGGCAGCTCCTAAAAATGTGTACACAGCTTTTATTGGGTGATTCAAACAGGTTATGGACAGAGTGAGAAATACTCAGGCAGATAATGACATTCTTCATGTACTCGTTATTTGAAAGTTAGGAGGAGGTGGAAGGCAGACACTAGCAATGGCCATGGCCTGTAATGGATACGAGAGGAAAAAGGCAGTGAGTATGCAGTGGAATTTGCCAGAATAAACCCTGCAAGCCTGTTGTACATGCTGAGTAGCTATTTAGCACCAAGAGCAAAGCATCGAAGACTGTCCCAGCCCCTCTGCCTGTGCAACAAGGGAAGGCAAAGAGCCCAAGAGGTGTAAATCCTTTGGGACAACCAGGAGTGCCTCAAAAAGAGGAGGGGGAGCTGCTCGACCAGTCAGTCAGGACTAGCTGGGATTTTAAAAGTATCACGAGCTTTGAACTCTGCAGATTCCTAAAGGTGGCAAATTCAAAGGGAACACACAGTGGTGGTCACTATGAACCACAGCACACTGTGGAAACAGAGATTTAGGTATAGGGCAAGGAGAAAGGTAATGGAGGAAATGCTTTCTTTTTCATTTATTTATTGTGACTACTTAAAAAAAGCACCTGTATGCAGTGGTTCCCTCGTGAAAGGGAGACTTTGAGGGCTTAGACTTCACCCATACCCCCCGAGATGGCAATCGATATTGACCCAAGACTACAAATTCAACTTTTTCCAGTTATTATCCTTCACAGGAATATTTTTTGTCTGTTCTACTAGAAAATGACAACCTCTAGGCAAGCCATGAAGAGTAAACCATTTCCATACAAACCCATGGCCAGAACCTGATGTTTGACAGTAACTTTTGCTCAAACCTTTTTCCACATCATGGAATTTCTTATTTTTTCTGCCTTTATTGCCTGGACCCCAAACCAGTGCAAATTTTTCAGTTTCTATTTTTTCTCTTTCATTCTTTTATGGAAGTAGCTACAACTTCCAGTTCTGGTCACTTTGAGCCATGCCTGAGCATTTCCATGTGACATCTTTTGCACTCATCCTGTTTGCCATTCTTCATCTACCTCATTTTGTGCAGATGAAGCTGTAAAGAGTGCAAATATTCTGTGAAATACCAAATTTCACACTTGCTTTTTAGTCTTACCCTCATGGATTGGAAACTCAGGACAACAGGCTGGGGGTTGCATTAGGCTGCTTCTGTTCCATGTTAAAGCTCTCATTTGACAGCCCCTCCTCTCCTCTCCTCTCCTCTCCTCTCCTCTCCTCTCCCCTCCCCTCCAGCTTCTTGGTGAAACCTGCCATGGGGACCTGTCTTTTCCCAGATCTCCTTCCTACCTACTTTCTCAGCCACCCTTAAAACTAGGGTGAGAATCATCATAATTTCTTGCTGTTCTCAGTGTCGTATTCAGATTCCTGTTGGAATTTCTCAGCCCTCACAAATCAATTTTAAATCTCTATCTCTGCCTCAAAGGACCAATAAATCCACTATTGCATGTATTCTGGCTCTCTTCTCCTCATGGGCTTTTTTGCTATTTTCTCCCCATTTTATACTTCCCATCAAACCTGTTTGCATTCTGTTCTCGTTTTTGTCAGCATGCCTTTCTTCCAGGTTTCCCTCTTTATTCTCTGCTCATTTTAAAAAACCAATTCCTTCTTATAACCCATTGCTTCCAGTAAAGCTTTCAATGGCAATTCCATCCAAATGCCTAAATCAAAACCCACTGAAAACAGTAGGAAGACTTTAATGGACTTTGTATCAGGCACTAAAGCTGGTAGTCCATGTGGCTGCCTTGCACTGTAGTCTGCAGAATAGACTTCAAGAAGATTTAGTGAATCCAACCTAGCTTGCTTCTTGGAAACTAAATTTTTTGTTATGTTTAAAGTACACCAGCTATTTTATTCAATGTAACTGGATGTATTTGTAAATTTAATCTGAAAAGGAATAAATCTTGGATAATCTTCAAACCCAGAGATTGTCTAAATAAGGAAAGGATTGAAAAGAAAGGAATACACCAGGAAAGTAATGGATTGAGAGCTTCCTGGAGACAAGAAGCAGGTATAGCCAAATGCTGGAGTCGAGGATTATTTAAAATTCCTTTGACCAGTGTACTTCTTTGTGAGATGGATCAAAAACTGTTTCTATTAGATGACAGGGGTTCATTTCCTTTCCTTAGATAAACACTTTAAGGTGCCAGACTCCTCTGTGAGATGATAAATGACTTCCTAGACGTCATCATAAAGGAAGTTGTTCCTTATAACTGTTCTAAATCTGCTACATATCAAATTTCCTGTGCATGGCTGCCACTCTGCAATGCTCTCCAAACTGTATTTCACAAATTCTCAGTGTGTCTCGTAACACCAAGACACTCACTTTCCAGCTCCATCTTTGGCACTGTTCTCAAAACACAGGAGGTCATAGATTGGATTTGTGAGTTAGTATAACACATCCTGCCTACCTTGAATTACAAAGAATACACAGTTTGGATGAGTGATTTATGAATTTATAATTACAGATGGGACTGTTCTATTTCAGTTCAGCCTGGTGAAGCTGAGAACAGCTGAAATCCGCTTATTTCAGTGATAGGAAATTCAAGAAGAAGGTTATTGCCCTCTTTGTTTTGGAAAATTTGGATTGTAGTTTATATGTCACACTGGAAATAACAATAGAATATGAGATTTTGCTTGTACTCATGTACTTTCAGATTGCTTGATAGGCCTGTAAATACCATGCCAGGCCTTTTGGGTCTTCACCCCTTTCCTTTGTGAATATCTTATTAAAATAAGGCTCGCTCTCTTTTTATGGCACTTGACATTTGAGAAGTGTTAATTGTCAGAGCATCTGTTGCAGTCTAATTAGTTAATATGTTATCAAATTCTTCATTGTCATAAAAGAAAGTTGCAGAGTCATGGAAAATTAGAGAAACTTTTGCAAGATCACAGACTTCTTCCTTGTGTGGCAATTGCAGAAGCAGAAGGCAAAATGCCTGATATCTGTCTGTGGTTTTTCATCAACTGATATTATGTTGAGATTGAGGCATGTGTGTCTGAAAACATCTATTTTCAATTAAATATTTTTTATTAATTCCTAGTCTTTAGGTGCATGAGAGACACTGGCTTCCTTTGAGCATCAGCCTCGTTTTTCCTGTCCCTGAAGCTGTGTGCTTTACAATGTTCTCTGGTGTTCCTTGGGCCAAGTTTCAGGTAGGCTTCAGGGGTCTTAAACTTCCTTCACCAAGAAGTCCTTTAAGATGAACACATTCCATGTGACATTTTCTTGCATTTAGCAAGTTATTCCAGCTTTCACACAGTTCTGCTCTTGGTCTGACTCTGTAACACATTAAACAACACACACTTTTAGAACAGCTTTCTGGATTGATGCATCCACATGCAACTCATTCAAAACACTGAGAGATAAGCATGCAGTAACTTGAGGCACAGGAGCAATCCCATCAAGGGCAGAAACCATAATCATTTGATTTGTGTAATGTTGGGAGAACGTTACAAAGGAGCATGGCTGGAACAGAAAGTAATGTGTGTGGGATGGATAAAGGAATGATAAAGAAACACAAGTCCTTGACAAACGTATTTGTTTTACTCCTTTTGTTTTAGCTTTAAAGCTATTTGGAACATGAACACTCTACTGCTTTGCCTTTCAGGGACAAATCTGAGAGTCTTAGAAAATAATAGCTTAAGTTATTCCAGGATGGTGTTTATTAAGCAGCCTTTTAAATACTAAATCTATTAAAGCCCAATCTGGCTTGGCCAGGAAAAATTGAGCAAAGTAATATGTGAGTTAGCACCAGAAAAAATTCTACCAGTAATGTGATCTACCCCAGGCTATTACAAAGTCACTGGACAGGAGGACTGAAAAACACAACTCTCTGAAATAAAATACTATAACCCAAGCTCTTAATTTTGCACTGTAGAAATATTTTTTTTTTAAATGTAAGATATCTAGTTTGGGTAAAGGCATGTATTCAATAGAGCTATCTTTAACTTCTGCAGCATTTTAAAGGGCACTCAGAAGCTGCTCCTCAAATTTGAGAGGAGCCCCAAAGGCATTGAATAGAGAAGTAATCAGGAAAGTCTTATTTAAGCTTCTTGTATTGCTGTGCCTGGCAGCACTGGGAGTCATATCTAGCACATATCTGTAATATCTAGTAGCCCCCATCGAAGATACCTCTAATGATGACTTGTAGCCCAGGGCTCTGAGTACAGAAAATGCAGAAAACACCTTTCCCAAAGAAGCCCTCAAAGAAAACTATCCCTAATGTGACCTTGCTTGTGAGACTGGATGCATTCCAGCACAGGGGAAACCTTTGGATCTAAAATGTATATAAACAGAAGTACACGAACCCAGTAGCAATACAGACCTTATAAAAGGCCAGGACATTGTCTTTACAAGAATAGTTGAAGAGCAGGACAATTTGTCATGGCTGCCCTGCCTAATATGGGAAGCAGTGAGCAAGAACAGTGCTTGGTAGGAGGCCACACGACTTGCTGGAGCCTTGGTCTGTGTGATAGAGCACCACGTACACCCATGGGGCCAAGAGACTGCCTCTTACTGCATCCAATTTGAGAGAGTTTGTGTGCAAATATATTTAATTTTCAGTGTGGGAGATATGGTCTCTTATTTATGATAGTGAAAACTCCTCTGGCATTAAGGAGAAGCACCACCTGAAAGGTGTCGAAGTATCTCTAGTGCCATCAGAGGGATTACATATAAACATCTCCTGACAACTCTGCTGCCACGAGAAATCCAACTGGACTTGTGCCTTCTGCTCTTCTGTGCCCTGAAAGAAAATACACCACAGCCTTAAGTAACACATTTACACTGTACCAAACAGGATGTAAAAAAATCACACTTACAACTAAGAATAATTTCTACATTTTTAGCTGACTTTATTAATTGACACATCCTGTACTGTAAAATGTATCAAAGACTTCCCATTTGAAAAATAATGTAGAAAATGGTTGAATGCCAGCACTAATTGTACCTTGTTATGTTTTGGAAAGCTCAAAAAAGCAGCTTAAAGAACAGCCAAGAAAAGCTGAGAAATCACTACCACAATTGATTTAATGACGTGATAAGGCACATATAAAACTCTCTGCTTGCAACTGAAAGACACCTCTGATGGTTCTGATTTGTTGCCAAAAGGAGTAAAAGACAAAAATAAGGAAATACAAAAGCTATGGAGAATGTAATTTATCTTCTTCATGATCATTTTCCTGAAATAAAACCTCTTGTGAAAGAGAGAAGCAGCAGGTTCAAAGCAAAAGGAGACTCATACCTTGACTTAAATGTTACTGCATGGAGAACAAGGAATGGGAAATGATTTTCCCATACATTTAAAGGTTATAAATTACATAACATAATTTTTTTTTATTAAAATCATATAAAGAAAAATAAAAATGGTTACAAAATTTGAACACCAGGGACTAAAACCCAAGCACATGAACAGAAATTGATCTATTTATTTCCCCACAGCAGAGATGAATGTCCTGTGGAATTCTTGCTGTACTTTTTGCCTGTTCAGCTTCACTATTTTCAACTTTCACAATTAGCTTTACAAAGGAAACCTCCAACTTTTTGATATCCAGATGGGATTGTTCTATCCTAGTATTGTGCAGACTGCCCTTTTGGCAGAACATTCTTTGTATTCTTCACACTCTTTATTTCCCACATATAGAGAAAAAATCATAGCACTCCAGGAAATAATCTTGTGATACACATTTTCTGCCACATGAGCAGTCGATTCTATGATGTTTTAATGCATCCTCTTTTGCTTCTTCTCACACCAGGCTCTAGAGTCTCACAGTGGGCTCTGTCACTATGCCAGGAAAAGAAGTTATATAATTTTTTAGCTCATTTTCTAGTTCATTTGTTGCCAGTGTGATTTTTTCCTGTATTTTCATTCTGGTTTATGCATTGTTGAAACATGATTTTGCATGTTACTGCACCTGTGTACATGCACAGGCACTTGTCCTTTTCACAAACACAGCCAGAAATCTGGGCTTCCACTTGGTGGCCACCAGCTGAGGCTTGACTGCTGTAGATGTCTACATGTAGATGTCTACTATGTTATCTGGAATATAACATAGCACCAGGCTATCAGGATGGTAGACCTGCTGTCATTAGGCTTGCTTGACAATACCTCTGAAGATATTTTCCACGTCTTCTTTCCACAAGAACAGAATTTAAGGCCATGAGTGTTGTTAAAACAAATTATTTTTTGCTGCAAGATGGGTTCAAAATGTTTTTTTTGAAGCTGTTGAGCTAAGCCCAGAGCAAAGGCTGCAAGAAGATGACAAGAGCACATCAAGTATATTCCTCCTGTCTAATAAGGAACAGAATTGTGCCCAGGAGTAGATTTAGTGCCCAGCAAAAGCAGCCAGGCTATCAGGTCACAGTGTGCTGCAAGCGTGACAGACACTTGCCAGGGAACTGAGCCTAGCCTGTGACACCTCCTGGCCAAGGAGATTTAAAAAGCCCAGGCTCCATGTGCTGCAGTCTTTACACAGGAGCTCAGCACACGCTCATGGCAGGGAGCTTTAAAGGGCTATTTGTGTGTCATATGTGGAAAAAACATTAGTGTACCTCTGTGTACGCTTCTGTGCTTTGAAAGAAAGCTGAAGGTGTGTTTTTTTGGAAACATTCATTATTTAATTCATTCAAATGTTTATCTAAAATCCCCATAGTATATGCATTTCTAGCAATTCCATCAAATACTGCAGATGGCTGAAAAATATTATTAAATATTAATATTGGGGAAAGGAAGAGTGTTCTTTTTTTCTTCCTCTTCTAAAGTCCTCCTTTGATTTACTGCTTTCTGTAGTCCCAAACGTAAATAGTGTCACAGCAAATAAGTGTTTAGTGTCTGTGAAGTTTATTCTATTGGTCTATTTAGGTTCTTAAGTCTGAGTTATAACGCATATAAATTAGTGGCCAGTGAGTGTTGTTTAATTATCTAGAAGCCTTGTCATTGACAAAGTGACCTGTGCTGGCTTTCTTGCCAGGAAGAATTGAAGTTGTTATGCTAAGCTCTGGACAATTTGATGTAAATATTTACCCACCCAATAAAGAGGTGCTAAAAGTAATTCAGCCTCAGGATGTTAATTCCTGGAGATCACACAAGTTCCCATAGGAAGCCAACTTCATATTACACAGGGAAACTTCAGATCTCACTATAGTCAAAGAACAGTTGCTCTAGGAAGGTGATGATAAGGAGAAGTTTGGACTTGACCATAAACATGCTGGAGAAAAATTATATACATAAAAAGAGAGATCCACCTCTCTGTCTGTGCTCCCATATGGTGCCCATCACTGTCTGCTGTCTCACAGGGTGGATTTTTATAGTTCTGAGTGAAGGTCAATGCAAAGACATAGATCTTGATGCCTGCAGTCATCTGGAGGCATCTGAGATGCTCTAAAGTATCCTGCCTGGCCTCCACCTGGAGCTCCAGGAGTGTCCTGTAAGTCTCCTAGCACATGAATATCTTAGCTAGGCTGGGTGGGTCAAATGGGATGTGACACGGGGTGTGAGCAGCTGAATCAAGCCCTTATCAGTCACTCAGAACGAGAAATGTCTGCCCAAGGGCTGGAGTTTTGGTTACAGATTCTGTCAAAATCAAGGTAGCATATAGCTGGTGATTTTTGTTTTAGCAGTTGACAAATTGACACAGTACTTGTTGTGATGAGTGACTTGCAGTATCCTCCTTTTCTTCCAAGACATTGACAGAGTTCACTGCTCAGGACAGCATCAGACTCTTTGGCTTCACATTGCTGCCAGAGAGCTCAAACCATGCTCCTTTGAATGTCCATCATTTGTGATCACTGGAGTAACCAGCTTGTCTCCCAGAACGAAGCTTGTCTGTGTTTGAGCAGCAAACTTTGGGATAGGGAAGGACTTTGTGGCCTGTGACAGTAGAACATCTATTTCTGGGCTCCCTGCCCGTTCCCTCCTGACCCAGGAGTGATCAGGCTTTGCCCTCCAAAGCTGCCTAAGGCCAGTTCCCGGGCTCTGCAGCACAGCACAGAGCTGTCAAGCACTTGCAGGCCCACAAGGCTGCTGCTGGATAAGGTTCTTTGAACTTACACACCCTGTGCTTGACTCCCAGGGCCACCATCTGCATCATCCCAGGCGGCTCTCTTCCCTTTGAGGCAGAAGCCCTGCGAAGCCAGGGTCATCTGTGTCCCTCAGGGGAAGGGACAGCTGCTGCATTTGCTTTCCATCTGCTACTTGGCCCTTCTGGTCAGTGAACTCCACAGAGAAGTGGCTGCAAAGCGTGGCCTTTCCAAAAATGTTTTCCTGCAAACATAGTGTAAAGGATTCCTGCTTGCTCCCCGTTGATGCCCCACTGCCATCTCCAAGGGCAGGCTGCACACTGCTGGCTCATACTCCTGAATACCATGTGAAGAACAAGAGGACCACGGGGCTGGCCAGGGCTGGAGTTCCTGAAGAGACATGGTAGAAAAGCAGCATGTCTCACGTGACATTGCCTTCTAGAGTGCTTTGGAAAGACTTAGTGCATCACAGGGTGTGGGTCATCCAGACTGAGTGTGGGAGTGCCCTCAGAAAGGCTGCAAAGCCCCACACAGTCAGCACTGACCCCAGCTCACTCCCCTGGGGACTCTCAGGATGTCCCACGGGCAAGACAGGCTCAGAGGCTTTCATCTCCACAGCTGCCACTGTGAAAGGCACAAGAGGACAGTGGAGAGGTAACCCCTAATGCCATTAGTGAGCAGGGATTGCTGTGGTGTCAACCATCCTGTAGAAGATGAAGAGGGACCAGTGACTGTATCAGCAGCTCTGGATAGGCAGGTGTGCTGTGTCTGTGCTGCCATAGGTGCTCCTACATGGGGTCATGGAATCACAGGAAAATTCAGGCTGGAAGGGACCCCAGGAGGTCTCCTGACCAAGCTCCTGCTCAAAACACAGTCAGGCTATCAGGTGGGATTTGGTTGCTCAGGGCTTTTATCCAGTTGGGTCTTGAAAACCTCTCTGGGCAACATGTTCATCCTCACTTCCACCCATTATCACCCGTGTTAGACAGATTAAAGCCAGCGTGGATACAGCTGTCTATCTTGAACTCACACCTTCCTTTTAGAAGCACAGGCTTGTCCTGAAAGCTCTGGGTTTTTTCAGTAAAGAAACTGGAGAACAGAAAAAAATCGTTTTGCCTCCAATAAATTGCAATCTTCATCTGTACAGTTGCTGTGTGGTGCAAACCAAGCAACAACATTGTCAAGGTTAAAAAGGAAAGCATGTTTTCTCTTTGCTTTCAGACAGAAATGTAGACAGAATTAAGGCAAATCTACAGAGCTTAAGTTCTTTCCAACTTCTTCCAAGAGAGGAATATCCTAGCTTTCAGTTTCCTCTTCCTAAACCAGTGATTGCAGAGAATCAGAACAAGCCCTTTTCTGGGCTTTTTGTTAGAAGCCAGTAGTGAAGTGATGAAGAAATGACCTGGCAATGAATATGCCTACACCTATTTGTCTTGTCAGAAACTGCTCTGCATATACTGGAAAACACTCAGACAAAAAGGTTACTGACTCCATATACCCCAGAACTGCCACTGGCAGATTGCAGAAAGCAAAATTGTTTGTTTGAATTACAGATAAAACCAACAACAAATAGCAGTAAAAGTGCTGGAACTAACTTTTAGCCTGTGTTGAGAAAATGCACCAACATTATCCTTGATTTCTTTTTCACTTGTCCTGAAGTCAAAGATGAAGAACGTACTCAATAGAAATTTGCTTTTAGGGGTTAATTTTGCTCCTTCATATTTTTTTGTGATGTGAAATGCACTTTAACAAGTCATCAAAATCATAAATTGACATAACCAGAGACGAGCTAATTTATATCTCCAGAGAATCGGGCTCCACATGTCTCAGATCAGAGCTTCCCTTCTGTGACTCTCTCTCTCCTTTTCCCCTCACTGTTATCTCCCTTGCTGTCTCTTGTCTCTGCAGAAGGGAAACCAATGGCTCCGACCACCCACGGTGCATCCTTAGGAGCTGTAAAACAGAGGTGCCAAGAACCAAATGCTTTTTCTCCAGCAGTGGCATCTCTTGTGGCTGGCCCTTTGGTTGGCATCAGGAACCGGGTCTGATGGCAGCCAAGAAATTCCTTTTAAAATTCAGAAGGATAACATCCTTGCAATGTTTCCCTCAGCCTGAGTGTTTCCTCTGGGGAATCTGCTACTCTGTTGTATGTACAACAAGAGAATCTTACTGGGGGGTGCGTGTCCGGGGGGGTATGTTCTGTGTTCAAGGCCCTAACGACTCGGATTGAGCATTCTCAGCACTTTATGGGAAAAGAGCCATGGCCCACCTTGGCTTTTATGGGAGAAGAGGAATGCAAATCAAAAATTAAATTCACATCACTTGGTGGGTGGCCTTCTCTGCTATGCAGAATATCTTTGTGTATGCTCATGTCTGCCATGACTTTGAGAAAAGAGACCTTTACTTGTATAGCAACAAACTCCTAAGTCAGAGTGTTTACGTTCCTAAGAACTATATCATATTTCCCAGCCAAGTTAATGAAACAAATTAAGCAAAACTCCATACAGATTCCTGTATTCGCAGAAAACTTTGCAAAATTCTTACAGATCCTGTTTAGAGTGGTAGATAAGCAGGCTGAGCTTTATTGTCAATTTGCTAAAAATCATAAGCTGACTTGCCTACTCTCAATTTTTGCATCTCAAGGAATGGAGGGTTAGGTTATAGCACTCTTTACAAACACATCCCCCTTCTTTCAGCTGTTGAAAAGCTACAGTTTTCAAAGTGACCTAATGGGCTGGTCAGCTTCACGGGGACCTGACATGTTTAAAGTGAAGAAAATGATTGATGAGAGGGTTCTTTGAACTCCCAGTTTCCAGACTTGGGTCATTAAGCAAATGAATAATTAAATCCATTCAGTAAGAATGCTGTAAACACATAAATATAGAAATGTTTGCCATACTGGATCCTTAATGTGGTATACCTCAAAGAGATATCATCAGATCTTAGAAATACCCTATTTATAGTCCATGAAGTGTGTACAGAAGAGCTCAGTCACAGTGCAGACAGGGCTGCACTTCAATTCTGTTTTGTTTTTCTTACCAGTTTTGAAACACAAGAAAAACAATGAAGTGCCCATATCTGCACCTAAAGAAAAGTGTTTTCATGAAATACAAGTGGATCTTGAACTCCAACTGGGATTTTGCATGAGTATGCAAAACCATGGGGCTTTAAACCAGCCACATATTCACTTTCTGGGGCAAGGCACCATTTCAGCCTATGTATGAACAAATGTTATCCAGGACATACTTACACATTTACTTAATCATCCTTCTACAGCAAATACTTTCTTCAGGAAGGGGCCTCAGGAAGTTCCTCACCCATGAAGTCCCATTGAGTGTAATGGAATGAGTCATATGAGTAACCCACCCCAGAGTGTAAAGGCAGTTCAGAAATTGGCCTTTTACTATTGCACTTCTCTAGTTGCTCATGTAAGAGTTTCACATTCATTCAAATTTTCTACAGTATAGAGAATTTCAAAATTAAATCTATATATAAATTAAAGCTACGCACTAAATTGTATATATACACCCCAAATAATATGCAATATTATTCTTACATAAGTCCTTGAGTAAAACAGGTTCTGTATAAATTAAAATTTGAATATTTGGATACTAAAATAAGGGGATTTTTTTCCCCTTGTCAGCTGTCTTGATGTCCTATGCCAACAGATGTCTTATGCCAACTTTCAGTTGATATTTTTTTTTTTATATATTCATGACATAATTTACTTAGTAAAAGTTGAACTTTGCCTTCTTGCTTCTCTTTCTCTAACCTCTCTAATCTTCTACTAACAAAAAAAAATGCAACATTGCTCAAAATTTATTGAAAACACTGACCAATATATAATGACAGGAAATATCATGTCTCTCAAAAATATTCCTCCAAATTCACCCTGAATCTGACATAAAAAGAAACAATTGGATTCTAAATTATGCACAGCTTTAAGGGCTTACTCTTAGCATCCATTTTTAGAAATTCAGAACAATTCCTGCAGCTTTTTAAATAGCTGACACTTAATGTGTCATAAAAACATACTGTAAATATTTCTGTTGCTGTAATGGTGTCTCAGTTACCACAAAGAGTTGCTAGGGTGTTATCTTGGGCAGGAAGTTTGTTGTGCCTTCATAAAGGAAAACCAACAGTCAGTTTGACACATTATGCAAATAATATCCTGTTTTCTCAACAGATTCCTTGGGAGCAATCAAAAAACTCTCACAGGCTCTGAGCAGTGTTCACCTAGATTCCTATATTCTGCTGATAGAACCCACACAAATCAAACTCTCATTTTTCCTGCAGTGATTACAGTAGTAAATAAGCCTAAGCTTAATTGGACTCAGTTCTAGAGATCATATTGCAAACACACCTATAGAAAACATTTTCCAATTCAGAAACAGGAAAAGCATTTAAAATGTTATGAGTAAAGGATATTTGTCATCAAAATGATATTTGAAAAGACACTGTTAAACTGGCACCTCTGTTTAGCTCATGGCTATAAAGTGTGACATTTGACAGAGATGAGCACACAGGGTGAAGTGCTGAAGTCAGGAACTGCAAAAGAGATACAGCTGCAAAACCTTTCCTCACCCCTACATATATGACAGCTTAAAAGAACCTGTGACAGCATTTTACTTTACTAGAGTACTTATAATAAAAAGAGGAAGCTGTTTTCCCTTTAAGACACATAATATCCTCATGAGTTGGCTTGGAAATTCCCAAGGTTTTTGTTATTAGATCTGCAGCAAATCACTTCAGTCTAGCTTGACTCTAGGCAAGCCACAACTTTGCTGTGCTGTGTTTGAGCACTGAAGAATGACAACCAGAAACTGAATTTTCTATAAACAGAAAATTAATTCCCCTGAACTTATTGCCTTAGAATCCACGTAGGTCATTGTAGAAAGTAAAAAAAAAAAAAACAAACCAAAAACAACTCAACAGTGGTGGTGAAATGTTCACTTGGAAACAGCAGCAATATTGGAAGGCTTATAAAGTCTGTTGGCATGTTAAAAAGTAGTTTTGGACTTTGCTATATAATTAGGTGTTAACCTAAAGAGTCCCTCAAATTCCTCACTCGTTTCTGTTTATTAATTTGTTCTTTGCTTACAACTGACTGAAAAATGAAAGTTAAGTAAAGGCCTCCAAATCATGGCTATTGTCCCTTGTTGCTGAAGATAGTTTAGTCTTTGACTAAATGTATATGACATAAACTGAGGCCCAAACTTTAACCAAATGTATTTAATTGTGGTGGAGCTCAGCAAGCCTTTAGGTCTGTGTTAATTGTTTGCATGCCTGTGCATTGCTTGGCATTGGCCAAAAGCAATGAAGGCTCTAATTAGCACAAGAAAATTTAGTGCAGTGTTTCTGACCCAGCTGGGCAAGGAAATGTCAATACGATACAAAGCTCTCGAGATCTGCAGTGGGAATTCCAAGGAAAAGGTTTTCAAACAAGTATGAAGAGAATGATGCTAAAACAAGTGAAGTTTGACTCATTACTAATGTGGTTTTTTGATGGCAATTTTTGTGTAGAATGAGAAGAATGGAAAGGATGAAAGGAAGTATTTTTGTGAGATAATTAAAATGGAATCTGTAGTAAACCTGGTTTTATCCAGCACTGGATTTAAGTTTGAGCAATAGCACAGTGGACTCTTTATGTTTGTCCTTTATAGAAAGGGAATTATGAAGAGGAATTAGACATCTTTGTAGGTATAAGGTATAGTTTATTTTTAATTATGCAGCAGCAAGGTAGGAAAAAAAAATCATGGCCTTATATCCAAATATTTGTCCCAAATGTTTTTTCACAGATGTAAAAATTATTCCCATGTGTTGGTATTATATGACTAATATTGATTGGGGAATCAGAAGTACTTGGATTTTGAAGCCACTGCACAGGACATGCTTCAGCACTGAAAGGAGAACATTGCAAAACAACTGGGATGTTCTGTCCATTCTTGACAAATCCACTTTTCCCTGGATTTAATGAAGCCAGCAGTAGTCCCTGAAGAAAGCAGCACCAGTGCTGATGGGGTTTAGAAGCTGGATCAAACTGGGATGAAGTTTGTGCCCGGTTGGGCTGAGGACAGTGCAGTAGGTACAGGAGTCTATTTTCTCCCTGTAACACGTGCTCTGTGTCTTTTGAAACTTTTACCTGTTCACCTGCTGCTTTCTTCCTTCACTGCAATATCAGTTCCCAGCTGCTGCAGGGGTTGATGCCAAGGTTGGGTGCACCCCAGGGTACCCAAATGATGGGTGCTGCTCCATAGCACAGCCACAGTCCTCTTGTGCCAGTAGAGCTTCCAGTAGCTGCACCTGTCAGAACCATCCAGGAGGTGTTGTTAAAATAAAGTTAAGGATTAAAAAGAGGTTAATTATTATTTCATCAAAGGAAAACCACTTGAAAAGAATGTTTAGGCTGGAAACTTGTGAGCACTTGGAAGTGCCAAGGTTTGACCTGACAAAGGCAGGAGCACTCAGACATGCAAATGTGTGGGTAGCTGTGCACAGCACACATTCAGTAAGCTGGTCTTTGATTCACTATAGTAGCTCAGCCTATAGAAAGCTTCAAAAAGGCCCAGGGTACTGGCTCTTCACTTTTTTAGAGATAAACATTTCCCTTAAATCTGCATTATTCTGCTACAGTCCATGCTGCAGGAGCCATTCTGAAAAATATTTCAGAATACATACAGATAATCATGATTAAAGACAATTTGAACCGTGATAGTGCCTAGAGACAACTCCAGTCACAGAAAAAAATGTTTACAGAAATGCTGATGACATAGGGCAAATACTTTAAGCTTACAAGAACATTTCCTGTAATGGGAAGATAAGCTGGAGCATTCTTTATCAGAACTGAACTGGGTTTACTTATTTCAAGAATGAGTAACATATTACATGTGTGTAGTTAGCACTTATACCACTGGGTGTATTTATCAAAAAGTATGAACTATTTATTTTAAATCATGCATATAATAAAGATGGACCTGTGATCTATCCAAAGGTGTATAAACCTATTCTTCTTCTATTCATACTGTTGAAAATAGTAGTGAGGTGGTAGCAGGGTGGGATAAAATATCCATACTGCTGTCTTTAAACAAAAAAATAGTATCATAGACAGAAATAGACCTTGCATTATAATTCAGATGGAGAAGCAGTTAATATTTGTAAAGGAGTTTGAATAATACACATGACAAATGTACACTGTTTATTGTAGCACTTCACACAGCATACAACTTATGTTAGCTGAGTATATTAAAAAAAGCAATGATTTTCTAAGCCTAAAGGTTTTTAATAAAATAATTTAATTTGAAGAGTTCGAGAATAGAATGTATTTTGAAGGATTAAAGTGAAGCAATAAATAAATAATTTTTTTTTTTTTCTTTCCCCTGCTCTCTATGTAAATATATA
The DNA here is from genome assembly GCF_000691845.1 of Merops nubicus. Taxonomy (NCBI): domain Eukaryota; kingdom Metazoa; phylum Chordata; class Aves; order Coraciiformes; family Meropidae; genus Merops; species Merops nubicus. Next base: position 20,058 of record NW_008602420.1, on the reverse strand, counting down.
TAATGAAAAATAGCTCCTACTTAGTGTTGTCTAATGTAATTTACTTGCCCAGAAGGCAGTGGAGGGATGCTGGTGCTTGTTATTACCAATCTGTGGCTAGAGAGACCTGAGACATGGGATATACTTTGCTTTACAAATAACCATGTCATGAAGTGTCCAGAAGTCTCGAGCTCCTGTTTCTGCTGTTGTGAACTTTTCAACCAGGTTACTACTGCCATACCAGCTTTAACACTTCTCAGAAAGTCTTTCCAAGCACTATTGGCTTTAAAACACTTCTCAGCAAAACTTCTCATGCAGTGAGTTGGAGTGTTTAATAAACTACCTAAATCTTTCCCAATAAACTTAGCCACAGGGATGCTTCTTCCCCACTTTAATCTCTTTGATATGGTCCATGTACCTTTTTCTTCAGCTCCTCCTCAAACCATCACATGAAGTTTACAGGGAGGTATTTTGAAGTGATTTTTGAGGGGCACTTGGCAATGATTGAATCAAGGTCTTTCATTCACTTGGTGACATGAAAAATATACACTCCTTTTCTAGACCAGTTACTGAGCTGGTCCTACTCTCAACTGCTCATGCCCTGTCTTTTGCTTTAAGGAAAACTCCCCATCATCTCCAATGTTCTAAGATTAGTATAAAAGTAAGTTCATTTCAGCTGTTTGTCATTTATCTGCTCTCAACAATTACTATATATCAGCCTCCAGCCCTGTTTACCTAATATGCTCCTTCTACCAATATGGTTCATCACCTTTAGTTTAGATTAAAATCTGTGAAATCTTGATACTGCTGAAGCAGAGGGTAAAATTCCCCCTTCCTCTGATGGGCTGGAGCAGGTGTCCCAGTTTCTGGTGATACTGATTCCCATGAAAATAAAAAAACAAAGCTCAGACATTTGCTGAGGGCTTGAAGGACCTGACTGAACCTTTTTGTAGCAGAAGATGTGCTGATCCTTTCTGAAAACGATCTCTTCAGCTGAAAGAGGACATAAGCACTTTGCCATACTGTAAATCCTTTATTTATTATCCTAAAAAATTTCTTTCATTTTAATAGTGGGCCTTATTTAGGAAAAAAAACCAAACAAACAAACAAACCACACCCACACCAAGAATTCCTTTGTTTCCCACTGAACCTGAAGTTGGCTGCAGCACACAGTAGCAAGGCAGAAGATAAGGTAAAAATCTAGTGAGGTGAAGGGGCTCTATGATGGGATTAAGGCCAGCTGTCTGAAAATACAGATTTTTTTATTTATTTTTTTATTGTCTGAATTTTGGAACATTCCATCAGTGTAAAGAGTGAAAATGTAGAGCTGTGTGTACAAGAAACAAGTAAAACAAACGTCCCCTTCTGGCAGCACATGCTCCAAGTGTCATGTCTTGTAGAGTCTTGGAGAAGAAGCTAATTGGCACCCCCAGGCAGTAACTGAAGTGCCCACAGAAGGGAAAGGAGTTGAATTTGCCCCGGTACATTTATCCTTGCAGTGACTCAGCTGATATCTGTAGACTCTCACCAAAGATGTCTGTAGCCTCTGTTTATGCCTTCTACTTTAGTGCACTAGTCCTCTGAGGAGTGCAAATCCACTTGGAGAGCAAAGAGTGTCACCAAATACTTTGTTTGTTTTGGTATGGTGTCTGCAGCATAGTGAGAAGGACTGCCTCTCATCATCAGATTAAAAAATTTCCAAAACATAGTTATATTCAGACTTTTTAAATTAAGTAGATACACATTCTCATTTCCTTAGGGAAATGCACTTAAAAGGAGGTCTCTGCAGTGGGAAGAGAAGGGCAATTGCTAAAGCACAGTAAACATGGAGAAGGGGGAATAATAACTGCCACCTAAGCTTCAAATTGAATTTTCTTATGTAGCAGTTAGCCATTAGTTTTATTGAATCCCAAGTTTTGCTTATGAGCAATAGCCTTGACTGTGGGGTAAAAAATTTGGTATTTATGGGATGATTTAAAAAAAGTACACAATGCCAGCAGCCTTCTGCCCCCACTGGTACGTGTGTAACAGTGATGGTGCCAGCTTCAAGATGGAACAATAAGGACTAAATACAGGAATACATTCTTGGGCAACAGTTCTGCCAAGACTAATACATTTTCACCACAGAAAGGAATTCAGAGTCGTAATTTTATCTGTTACTGGATGCTAGAGACTTTGCCTGAGATGCCATTGTGCCAGGTGCTGTGTGTAGATACACGTGCTTTGTTACATGTCCTCCACTACAGAATTTAAAACACAAGCAGGCAGGACACAGAAAGGAAGCAAAACTACTTGTTTTGCAGAGAGGGGAGGGAAGCACAGGGAAAGACACGTTCAAATTCTCATAGGACCTCTCTGCAGGACTTGAGAAGTGAACTCTGCTTTACTGAGTCCTGGTCCAAAGCTCTTATTAGTCACCCAACTCCTTATTTTTCTTTAATTAATAGTAGTTTTATTGAAATACGGTAAGGATAATGCTTGGATATGATTAGTATTTCAAAGAAGGTCCAATCTAGCAGATGTAGAAGAGAAAAAGATACAGGCACAGAGCAATACTAAAGGTCATACATTACGTGAGTAACAGAAACTGGGTCCTCTGAGTACTACCCTGGGCTCCTTTTTCCTTCAACTTTTGTTGTACTTTTAGGATTCCTCTGAGAATCAAGACATGGAAACTTCCATGGACCAGCACTTTGAGACAAGCCTAAGAATCCTGAGTAGTTTGCAAAAAAAAAAAAAGCCAGGTTTCTTACAGTTTAATTCTAAATACTGATGATATTTTAGAACTACTTCCTATAAATTCAATTACTTTAATTCAGATCCTTTTTTAATTATACCTTAATGCAAGTCCTTCATATGCACTGTTTCCTGAACCTGGGTCTTTCCAAAGCACAACACATCTGATGTTGATAGAACTCTCAAGAACCAATAAGCAATACTTTAATTCACTTGGTTAAAGGTCTTACAATCTGTTGGCCAAGCCTATACCTTGCATTGACTTCAGCAATGCTCCTGGACTCTCAAGAGAAACTCATACATATCAACTGTGAATAATTTAGAAATATCTTTGGCTAGAGTGATGCAGGAGGTCTCATAGAGAGCAAAGCTTCTGTGCGTGTCCCCCCAGCTCCTGATGATTTCCAAAGGTTCTGGTGACCATTCTAGATGTAACAATCTTCCAACCAAAGTGCAGGGAACACATCTTGGATGTCAATCTTTCTGTAATTTTCATACATAGCCCTGTGTGCCCTTACAGGCATTGTCAGTGAGCATGTGTGTGTATTATAAAACATACTCCACTGTACACTCCTCTCCCACTGGGAAGGAGAAGAAGAGAGAACAAGCATATGGTAAATACTAGTCCTGTTGCTTAAACACTGCTGAAAGGCTTTCAGAAAAAGCAGCACTGAATAGGGTGTAAGAGCCCAGGGAAAAGATGTATTTCCATATGCTAGATCAGAGGCTATGAAGATGAATCCCTCTATTGCCACTGACTCACACTCCCAGGCAAAAGCTCTCCAGAAGGAAAATGAGAAAGAAGAGACCTCAGAAGCAAATGTCAGGGTAGTCATTTTCTCATAGGACTCTTTTTGGCAGCTGGAGATAGTGACTCTGTAATAACATGTTGAAGTTTTGAAGGGGGATTCCTCTGGACCGGAAATGTCCTTAGAAGGACCATTTCCCTAACCATATTCCAGCCTGTGGGAAACTGTTACCCTATGACGAGTTCTTCTAAACTAGATAGGATTTATATTTATTCTTAAATTATGTTTTATTTTTGGCAACTCCCCCACTGTGACTTGACATCCCAGAAACAAGACCCTTCAGATTCTCAGAAGCCAGAAACACTGCTGACAAAACTTGTTCATAATTGTCTTAGTTAGCTCTACTCGCTCGATAACGTTTTCTTTCCATTCAGCTCTTCCCTTCTCTGATAATCCTACAAGAGTGGTTGTGTATAGTAAAAATTTAAGACTACCTTGCTGGAAATACATAATCCAAATCAAGAGGAGCAAAGAAAAGAGCTATCTGCTTAACCTGATTATATTTCAATTTTATGAAGTTTGGATTTTGCATAATGAGATGGAGACAGGTGCTGAATAAATCCTGTCTTGGAAAACAGCCCCAAGTTTTGGATTTAGTTTTGTATGGATGCTGTGAGTTTTGGAGTATCTAATTATTGTATCCAAAAGGTTTTATTCACACCACTAAATTTTTATTGCATTGGGCTGATTGTTTTAGGGTTTTTTTTCCTTCCTCTGCAGACCTTACAACCTCAGTCTGAGATCTAAGAATGGGACTGGATACATTTCTAACTGCACATCCTCACTACAGATTTGACAGCTTGCAGAACGCCTCCAGTGATATTTCTTAATCTCATTAATCCTTGGAACTCTATTAATGTGGCGTGTACTCATATAACAGACAATTCTGCTGATTATGTGCAATGTACAGACAGATTCTAGATCGATATTTTAGCTTTACTGGTTGTTCAGATTTGGCAGTAACAATGAACAGTAAAATCTGCTGCTAATAGATGAGTGATTCCACACACTGTAAGAAGCTGACACTTTTCCAGACACTCCAAGCAGAAGAACAGTCTAATATTCTGCTCTGTGCTTGCCCCTATAAGTCTTCCAGTTTTCACATAAGGGTGAGAACCTGGTGACTCCTGGTGTTACAATTCCCATCAGACTCTCTCGCTGCATACACTAACAGCTATTGGAAAAGCTGACAGACAATTCAGGAGTCTTTGATGTTGTTAAATCTAGATGATGTTAAATTATCTCCCAAGCAAGGGACACATTGGGTTAGGTGCTGCTCTAGGCCTTCTTTGAGGACTAAGCAGGAACAAGAGAGAGCTGCTTTGCCAGCCCTCTGCCAACGGAGGGGAAACATGCCAGTGAGGTGCCCCATAAATGCTGTGTTCAGATGCCTGCCCCAGTGAGCAAGCCAAAGATTGCAAGGGCCTTGGATTGAATCTTATAATGTAATGGGCACAAATCCTGGAGTAAAATGCTCCCACGCTTCAGTTTTTGCCCCTGAATTCAAATATACCTACTGTCCTTTGTGTCAGAATCTAGCAAGGATGGATTAGCTCCTGTGCTACACATCACCACAGCAAATAATTGCATTTCAGTGGCCATTATCTTCAGAGACAAAACTGAAGAATCTCTCTGAAATGAAACCAAACCACTCACTAGTGCTTCCTTTAGCTCAGAGTTTAGAGTTCAAATTTGTACTAATACACAGGTAATCTGGAGGTTTATGTTATAGACATGTTTTCTCATGCCTGTAAGTAGGCAAGCACAATTAAAAGCAAGTTAAAATCATTGAAATCCCTTTTTTATTGTAATTGGACTTGGAAAAACAACGCTGAACTTAAAATTTTAAAAAGGTAAAGAGTTTTTCTATTTCACTTATGAGGTTGTTGTTGTTTTTCTTAACAATCTTGAATTACTTGCCTGGTAGTAGCACAGGCACTTACAGAGCCAGGTAATGTCAAGTATTAACGATCTCTTATAGAATCATAGAATTATTAAGGGACTTGATCCCACACCCAGAAGAGCAAAATATCTAGGAATTTGAAGTGAAGAGACAATCTTTCACTTGGCCAGAGCATGCCAGAATGGCTCTTCTCTGTGTGCCAGCTGGTGTGGTCCCAGGTCATCTGGGTGGGGAAAAAAGGGGCTAAAGCTCAGATGCCAGTGCCTCAGTGCAGAGGTCTGAAGGTTTCAACCTTTCTCCTTTCACAGTGCATCTGCACAGGTAGAACCCCCCATTCTGTGCTGTAAAACTCCACTGGATATCATGCTGGTGGATTCTTCCAGCACCTCAAAGACTGTCCTTTATATGAATCTTGGATGAGCAAAGTCCTGCTGGGTAAATTCTCCTCAATCTTCCAGAACGGTTTCTTTTTTTTTTTTCCATTTTCCCATGTAAAACATTTATGATATGTTCATATAAAGACAGCAATTTTTTTTTTTTTAATAACTTAACACCTCTAGAAACCAGACATGCCACCCAACACATGGGCAAGCATTGACTTGTGTCTTGTGAGATCAACTTCCTCCTCTTGAATAAATGCCATTAACGTGTTGGGAAGTTATGTGGTGATTCATGTCCGAACACTGTAGACAAGGACAGGGCTTTCAAATGCTCCATCTATGTTTAGGCACAGATTGCAACAGATAAATAACCTGGAAAATAGGGTGCAGAGCAACGTGAAAATTCTTACACAGACTAGACTTCCAGTCACTGCCTATTGCGTAACCTAAGATAAATAGAATTCTTGGTTCTGAAGCTTAAAAAACCTCAGGATGGAGTGCTTGTTAAACACAACACTGTCTAATTTCTACTTCGTCAGCTGCAAAATTCATCTCCTCATTAAAAAAAAAAAGAAAAAAAAATGAAATAAACCAAAGTTTATGACACGTATGTTTGCATTTAAAACTGTTTTTGCTGTTCATTTTCAGAGGGCTTTGGAGACATGGACTGTGTTATAATACCACTTCCATTAAACATTGGAAGCTCAACTTTTTGCAAAAAAATTCACACAAACATTCTGCACTTAATCCAAACAGAGGGGTTATGAACTGAACCTTCAAACAGAAACTTTCAGTATTTGGCTTCTCAGCTCAGTAGCACCAATATGGGATGCCAACTATCACACGCTGTAATTAATAATTGCTGTAAAAAAAGTCTTTAAGGCAGAATACCCAGTGCATATAGCTTGTCTGCATTTTTAACCAAAAAAGGCAATAGGGCATTTCACTGTTTGTAATAGCAACATGAAATACGATGTTTCAAACTGTTAAAGAAAACACATTTAAACTTTTCCTGCCCATTTCCAAGTTTCTTCGGCTTCTAAAAAAAAATAACAAAGCTGGCTATGACTGTCTGACAGAAACCTCCATTCTTCACTTTTCCAAACGTTTTAACACAGCTTCAGAGATGAACAACGTCTCACCCAAATTCTGGCATTTAGGCAAGGGTTGTACACACAGTTCAGAAAGAGTAAACATGCAAAACTCAGTTCCAGAGAATGACAGAAAGCGGAACTAATTAAAGACTCCCAAGGAAAAGAGATCATTTGCTAAGGCAAACACATCAATATTTGTCACATAAATACAATTGGTGCTGTAGTGAATCTGCTGGTATTTATAAATACACATCTGGCACAGTAATAGTTTGGTAATTATAGAATGAATGCTAATAAAATAAGTATAAATACTTAAGCCCCACACCAGAAGACTCTGAAACTACTGCTTTAGCCTCCTATCAAAATTTAAACATTATATTGTCTGACATCAGACTGAAGAACTTTAATGACCAAACGTTTGTTATTGTTCCCACTTATCATCCTAACTGTACTGGCTGAACCAGAGATGCTTTTGATTGCACCAGTGGAAGGAGACAGACTCAGACCATCTAGTCCTCAGTGAACATTTTCCTTTCCTACAATTTTCTTATTGTGCAAGCCCAGGAGCTCTTTAAGAGAGCTACCTTGGGCTCTCCTGGTTGTGATGCCAGTCCCATTGGGTGCTGATTACCCCTTCATCTGGCTGGAGGTTTTCTTGGCATTAGACCCAGGCCACAGCAGATGAAACACATCCACAGGATTTTATTCCCTGCTACTAGTTTGCATTATGTCCTGAACAGAAAACTGAAGTCAGTGGGTTTTCACTCCCAAGAAACAAGAGCAATGAAGTGCCTTTAGGATGAAAGGGTGTCCTCCTCAATCCTGACAAATATCACAAGAGGTATCATAATTCTTAAAGCTTTGCAATGCTGAAGTGATGCTGGGGTAGTTCTGCCAGATCAGGTTCTTCTCATCAGCTGGGTGTCTGATATCACCAGGAGCAAAGCTACACACTCAGAATGCTGAAACTACCCCCACCACCTGCCTTTTTTCACAGCCAGGTTCTTTTAAGGCAAGGAGTGCATGCTTACTACTGCTTCCTTCTGTTTCTAGCATGGTGTGCCACTCAAACAGAGTCAGGAGAGGAGGCAACTACTGCCCCTGTCACTGGAAATGGAATTCTGTGCACTGGTGCTGCACACAGAGGGTAGGAAGTGGGGAGAAGGGCTGAGGGTATGGATGTGTATGAGTTATGTGAGCTCTGTGCATTTCTTTTTCAGGTTAATCAGCTTTTTCTGACTCCTCCTGTATTTTATTATCTACTATATTTGAAATTTCTAACTTTTGAACTTTGTTAAATTCATTCAGGAAACTCTAATTCCTTTTAAAGTGCAGCTCCAGAACTCATTAAGAAAATTCAGATTTGCAGATCAAAGTTCCTTTTCTCATCAATACAAACACAGTCTGCAGAACAAAGGGGGAACCTGCAGCAAACCTGCACAGCACAGATAAGAAAGAGCACTGTGGCTGGAAAGCTTTACTTCTGAGTTCCAGTTTTTGGGTTTGGAAAGGTTAAGGTACTTTGGCAGCACTATCTCTACCACGTCAAGAGCTTCTTTCTATTTTTTCAGTTGTCCCAGGTGGAAATTTAAATATAACAGTAAGAAAACCAGGTTGCATCTATCATTTGACTTTATTTCTATTTGGTTGGTTAGTAAAAGAATTTCCTGTCTGCAGGGAAGTTCCAAGCTTTGGAAAGAACACTTTATTTCAGGTTGATTGAAACGCTGTATGTCAGAGCTGACACAGTGAATGAAATAGAGTTCAGGAAGTCTGTGCTGCTGCCAGAAATGAAATTTCATCAGGCTTGACATCCATGATGTTACAAGTTTCAGTATTAACAGTGGAGCATTTTCTAACTTTTCTATGACTGATTCCAGCTCAGGCTCTAGTGTCACATTCAGCAACATGGTGATTTAGGATGTTATAAGTAGCCTTTAGCTTTTTCCTCTTTTCAGAGCTGCCTCCTGCTCTGGACCATGACCAGCATGTGTGCTGTCCTGTTGTGAGATTGTCTGAGGAACTGATTCAACTGAAGGCAAAACAAACCTTTTTTTTCTTGGTTCCTCCTCCCCCCACACCTCCAGCTAAGTTACCTGAGGAGTTTCTCCTATGCTTGCAGGGGAAGGAGGGAGTGCAGCAATAAAAGGCCCAGCATGTAGAGGCAGAGGGGTGGGTTAAGCCAGTGCTGCTACCAAAATTTATTCATATGGAACCAAAATCACTGTAGAATTCCATTATCATGTATGGACTACCTTGCTTCCCTGTAACAACAAATCCAAATCCCACAAGAGCTGATTCATATGTCTGAGGGAGATCTATGAAGTACCACACATGGATGAGAAACAGATGTTTTATGTGAAGGTTACAAACTCTGGGACAGTTTTTGCAATGGCAGAGATTGCTCTGATGTCCTTGGCTATTTTCCCTGCTGGTGTCACTCGTATCATATATTGTTTGGATACACTGCAGAGATGGATGCTGCAGTCGTGTTTAATGTAAGGCATCTATCAAAGGCATCCCACAAGTCCAGGGCACACGTGTAAAATAGCTGTAGACAGAAGAGGCAAAGGACATAAATGGAAGACAGGCAAAAAGCACAGTGTATTTATCTAAGGGGAAAAGGAGATAAACACAAAAACAAGTCACAAAAACAAAGCAAAGCAGGAGGATGTCAGTGAACAGTGTTACTGAAACCCTGAACAAAAGCATCAGGGGATGCTGCTCAGCTGGGATCTGACTGTCCTAGGGCCCAGCAGCAGAAGACAGGAACAGCTCTGCTTGAAGGGAATCTCTGTGGTTCAGCACAAGCAAAACTTGAGCTTTCACAAGTGCAGGATTGAACACTGCTACTAGCACACACACACACACAAAATGCCTGTAGCAGAAACATAGTTGAAGACCTGAAGTAATGCAAGAAATTTAACTATTAAGTAAAAAGAAAGGGAGAAAAATTTGGCTTAGACAAGAGCTGGACACTCCTAAACTAACCTGCTCCTCTCTTTTAATCCCACCAGCTACTTGCTGTGACTCAATGCAGTGACTCAAGAAAAGGCCCCTCTCACACACCTACAAACTTGATTAAGCCAGAGACATCTCTGAGTTCAAGGGCTGGTACCTACTGTTGCTAAGGTGGGCAAAGCCAGGCTTTGGTCCCAGGTTTGCAGGAGTGATGGACTTTTTTCCTCCTAAGACCCCAGCCTGTTGTCAGTAATGTCCAAGGTACACATTCACACATGAGAACTAAAGCACAGACAAGTTTACTGCCCCATGTTCACAAGCATGGTTGTTAATGGTGTGAAAAGGATTCACATCTCTTGACTCTCTCTTCTGTGTTTTATCCACAAAACCATTTTTAAGTCAGGGGATACTTCTGAGTTTATGATTAAAGAATACATTGCATTTTCAACACATATATTTACAAAGTCCAAAGGGTTTTCTCAATCTAGAAATCATTAGTTAGCAGTTCTACATACATTAAATAGGTAAGAAATAAGAAACAATCTTTTCTTGGCTAAGAGTAATTGGATTTTCATGTCTACATGAAAATTGGAGGGTATGTGAGCAAAGAAACTTAACAACTGTGATTACCCTGCAGCCAAGACTGTACCCACATGTCATTAAATCAGAGGGACTTCTGATCCCACCGTGCCTTGCTCCTGGTCTCCCCAACCTCCCCACAGACCTTCTGCCTTTGGTTCTGCACAACCTCCTCTATCTTCGTTCTGGGACAGATAAATGGGGAATAAACATTACCCCATCTTCAGGATTCATTATTTGAAATCCACTAATAAACCTGTCCTAAGTGTGGCAGATGGGTGAACACCAGAGTGTTCACAACCTATATGAACACACAGAATGGGAAAAGGGATCCTGTGCAGGTTCAAACATGGGAAATTATCAGAAAATCTTCACAATGTGTCAGTGGAGAACCATTTTCCCAAGCAGAATTATAGAAGCTGGAAACCTTTGTACTTGAATCATCACCATAGGAGTAGTGTAATCATCCTGTGGATGGCATGACTACATTGCTCAGCCATTTTAACTCTATATGGGATTCTGCAGGGCTCAGCTGTGACTTTGAATGGATGAAAATAATTTAGCACTTGCAAAAAACATATTTCTGCCTTGTGATTGCTGCCTACTGGCTTAAGGGTCCTACTCCTCCACCAGGGGAGTCTCCTTTGAGACCTCATGGTCACCTAGAAAGTGTTAATCCCTTTGAAAACTAGTTCTACCAATGTTTGTTTGGGCTGGGAAGAGGGAAGAGCTAGACAGATAATTACCTTGAGAATTAGAAGGACATAAATAAAGAGTGAGAGTGCACCTAAGAGGTCAGGAGACACTTAGGGAGGAAACCTTCAGTGTCTGAAGTCAAAGAAAAGAAAAATGAGAAAGTTAGAAAGTAAAGTGCTCTGTCAAAGCCATTCATGGGAGTCCAAAAGTGGCTTGCTTTCATTCATTCCACTAAAACATCACGTTCCTTTGAATTTAACTATCTTTTATAAGCAACAGGGAGAAAATTAATAGCAACTGATCTCTCACATATGCAACCTGCCACAGGATCTTGCAATGGGACTGGAAAAGTGCAGCAGAAATTCAGCAGTTAGCAAGGTGAGCAAGCAGAGCTTAGATTCCCCTTCCATCCCACCACAGCTCAACTTCACATTTTGGGAGCTATTGGGTATTTTTTTACTTAGAGGCTGGATTCCCTCTTTATAAAACCAAGTAAAGAGGATTCCACCTTCCTAGAGAACCACCTGCACCTGGAAATAATCCAGATTATAGCTAGTAAAAGAATCTGAGGCAGCATAATATGCACATGCCTGGGATTACTTTCCCAGTCATTTCACATGAAGAAATGACAGCATTGCATTGCTTCCCTGTATTTTCAATATCCATCTCACTTGAGACTATCAAGGGTTGTAAAAGGGTTTTTTTTTTTGGTATTTACTGTATGTGAACAGTTTCTGCCTTGCTCCACTAGTTTGTTGGTGCCCCCTTGTGTTTAATAGAACATGATAAAGATTAATTGCATCTGTGAATCTTCTAAGACATGAGATTCATGGTGAAGAACTTAAATAACCATACCTGATAAAGGTGTGAAAGTTAGGGCAGAGGAATAAAAGATTTTTAAAAGCTATTCTTTTAAGAACTGAAAACATATTTTTAACTTGCATTTTTTCAGAACTGTTTTTATGTATTTCCAGATATGGCCAAAACCATTGATGAATTAAAGGTATTTATAAGTTCCTAGGAAGTAAAAATACTTTTAGAAAATAATGAAATATTCATAACATTGAGATATCTTCTCTTTATTCTGTTCAGGTTTATTGCTCCCTTGCATATAATCAATAATTAAATAATGTTCTTTATTATCTGATGGTGAAATGTATCTGAGCACTTGTTTTCAGGTATTTTAAGGTTATTATTTTAATAACCCAAGACACGGGTTGGGTGTGGGGTGACCATCCCACCACAATGCACGAGTCCAGCAGATTTTAAGAGCTCTCAAAGGTCCCATGTTTTGAAAGGGAATATTCAAGTGCTGATTTGGAGAAGAATATGAATTACCAGAAATTTGTGTGAATGTCTCTATTTCCCACTTTGACCTACATCAGAAATACACACAGAACTTCCTAAAAGGCCTCAAATTCAGTTCTCATCCATGGTCAACAAAAGGCTCCTGTGATTCAAGTTCTGCTGAAAAGCAGCTTACCTCTGAAAGAAAACTCCTTAATCTGGTACCTTTTGGATCACAGTCTTGACAAAAACAGTAGTGAAACACCCTTTCTGCCCCTCTTGCAGACAGATGTCTCTTTGACAGCCTCGAAGGTGAGCTACAAAATATTCTCAAACAATGGAATAACTCCCAAGTGGTGCAGTTAAAGAGATTTATTAAGATGAGGTGGAGAAGGTGACATTAAAGCTGAAGAAATGGCCTGGATGTCACACCTACCCTGACATGTGGCAACAACTAATTGAAGTTCTACTTCAGCTTAGTCACAGTGGATAAGACACCATCATTTTACAAACTTTTTATCAAACATTCTTATTCCTTCTTGTCCAGCTCTCTCCTCTCACCCCTCCTCCTCGCCCACATTTAGAGGCTTTTCCACCAGCTTCTTTTTGCCATCCCTTCCTGCTTTTCCTGACGTCCCAATCTGCTTTACACTGGTGGTGCTTTGAGGAAAGGCTGTGGGAACAGAGAGGACTCAGTGTCAGCCACTTGCTTTTGTAGCACCAGCGTGTGCTGTGTGCTGTAAGCCATGCCTCTCCCTGGGGCATCTGTGCCCAGCCACAGCTGACAGGGCTTTGTTACCCTCAGTTACCGTGCTGAACATGGACAAGCTAGGTATATTTACAGAGCCGTGGCTGCAAAGTGTGTGCTGCTCAGTCTGACCAGGAAACAATCAGTGCTGCTTCATTTTATTTATGTGGATTTGAAGCACAATGTAAAAATGTGAATATTCTCTCTTAGATCCATTTGATATTCCAAAACATATATGTGAGAGTACATCCATAGCTGGTGACCAAGACCAGCACTGCTCTGCCTTCCCTGTCCTAGATGGATGACTCCATATCAACACAGTTGTCTTCAAAATTTGCTGTATTTCACTCTTTCAACACCTGCCCTGCAGAAACACAGAAATCTAAAGCTCAAAAATCAAACGTGTCTATTTATTTAACTATCTCATCATCCTCAAAGTTTCTCACGCAGGTTCTTGGATATTCATGTTTTGGAAAATGTTGGTGAATCTCTCAACTTGCTCTTGACTCACAGCCCTGGATTCTCTGTTCATTGTTCCCTTGTTTCCAGGGAGTCTTCACAGAGATCCCGACTGAATTCATGAGTCACATGTTTAAACCACAAACACCTTGGAGATACACTGTGGCTATTAAAATAGATAATGTAACCAGTTTAAAACAAAACCCAACCAGACACACCAAAAAACCTAGCAAATACCTGCTACCAGCAGCTGTAACTGAATATATGAAAGTCCAGAATTTAGTAATTTACAGTTCAGTGACATTCAGATGTATGATTTCACTGCTAATGTCTCATGTCCATGGAAAGACCTTATAATATTTATATGTTACCTGGGAAATAATTGCTGCATGTAGAGCATTGAGACTTGCACTGTAGTCATTAAATACTGAAAAAGCAGACATATGATCATGTGTAATATCACCCAAATATTAGTGCAACGGGGTCTCTGCTGTTATACTACAGCCTGGTACTGCCAGAACATCCTTATTTTCACAAGTCCTAACTTTCTGCTTTTGGTGAAGTGTTGTAAAATAACACACTTAAATTGTCAGCTACCACTGCACAGAAGACACTTGTGAGAGGATCACCTACACCACTGATGACTGCAGCCTGGACAGAGTTAACAGGGGCCTCAGCATCTTCCCAGCTGGGGCCAGGCTGCCAACTGGAAACACCTGAGTGGAGAGAGGTGGCCCCACCACCTGCCCTGCATGAGCTGGGAGCTGTGGGATGGGGGGCAGCCCGAATTCCTACCCAGGGAATAAAAAGGCTTTGGGCATATTAACTTGTGGCATCTGTGTTGGCTGAAGGAAAGGGAGGTTGGCCTGGGCTTGTGGCTACTTAGGAGGTGGGGTGGCTAGGGAGCATGATGCTATGGCTTGGGGCTGTGGGGGTGGTCTCTGTCATCCTGGGGGGCAGGTGGCCACACGGAGGGGCTAGAGGCACCAGCAGCTGCCTCTGCAAGTGCTATCTGATCTCTGGGGTTTTGAGTCTGTTCTCCAGTGGATAACAAATCATGAGCTGGTTTTGTGGCATATCTGTTGTGGCATGTATGTGGCATATCTGCTGATAACTAATAAGGATTTAGGTCCTGGTGTGGATAACTTGTCTCAGAGAGCTGCCAGTCTGTGCAGGATGCTATTTCTGCTGACTCCCTACCCTGTAAATGTCTTGTAGATGACTGCAGCTCATGGCCTAGGGTTTTCCAGTATCCAAGCCACTTAGAGGATAATTGAGTCATTGTTAATGCCTCTTTATATCTTATAAGAAAAGGCTTTGTTTCTTCCTTTGTAAATGGTGCAACAATTGCAGGTTTAAAAAAGAAGTTGCACTAAACACCAAGACTAAATGTGCCAGGGGAGATGCTGGCTGCTGTAAAAGCAAAGAGTGGCAAGTTGAGTCACAGGTAAATACTTCACCCTTTCTTCCTCTGTATGATTCAAGTGGCAGTAAAGCTCTAAGAGTCTCTTCTGGTAAGCAATTTTCTTTCTTTTTAAATTTCATTGCTTAAGACCAAAGATACAGAGACAGGTCACAGCGTGTAGCTGCAGTCTGCAGGCAGCACTGTGTGTTCATTTCTTTTCTTTGGTCTATGCACCACCAAAAAGAAAGAAGGAAAACAAAGACACATGAAAACTGCTCTTATTTTTCCTGTCCTGGTCACCTGAAATTTTAGTTCAAGAGGGTAATCAATAGCTGCTGCTAAGTGTTAGCCACACAGGCCAAAGAGAAGGGCATGTGTGCTACCATGCCCACTGGAAATGGCCCTGCAGTGGGAAGGGAGTAACATTTGGAAAAAAAAATTCTAAATGCAAGGATAATTTCAAGCATGGCACCAGATTCCTTCAGAAGCCTGAAGCTGATGATGGCAATCTCATAAAAATGAGTCAGGGAACTCGGACCAGCAGCAGCTTGGGTGCACTTGAATCTGCTTTGGGACAGGGAGGAGGACTGGATCCAGTTGAATCTGCTGTGGGACAGAGAGTGGGACTGGATCCAAAGATGGAGGGTTTAAAAAAACCCCTGGGGTGGGTTCAGTTTCACTCCACGAGCCCCTGGGCCAGTGCAGCTGGGCTAGCTACTGCTGTCATAATTTCCTTCCACCAGGAGCAAGGGGAGAATGGGAGCCCAAGTGTGACTCACATGGGCTGAGTCAAATCTCCTCTCTTGCAGTTCCTGTGCACGCAGTTTACAGCATCCCCTCGTTCCGTTTCACAGCCCTGGCTGGGCTCTGGGGTGGTGTGAGTTCCAACTGGGAATTGCAGAGGGAAGAAGTGGGAGGGTCCTCTAATTTTGTGTAAAATGACACTTGGAAACTTCAGCAGCATTGATGGGAAAACCCTGCACGTATCCATAGCGGCTAAAAGCAGTGAAAGTGTTTCATGGGGATGTGAGAAAGGGAACAGTCTTCACATGCAGAAGGGTGTGTGGGGTGTCTTCTAGGGATTTTTTTCTGCTCTTATACAGAACTCCATGTTTCATTTCTCTTGGATTGTCTAAACTTGTGAAAATCAGTCATCCTAAATATTTATTCTTGATTTAGGGAATGTGTGGTGACCCCCAACCTGCTTCTGCCCTTGGCACAGGCGAAGACCTGCAAAGTAGTGGATGTTTTTCACTATAGACATTGTTTGATTCAGCCCTTAAACTGCCTTCAGCTTTATCATAGATCTGGCGTACTAGACATTACTATTTACAAACAGTAACATTTTTCTCACCCAACTTTGGCAAAATGTTAAATCATAAAAAGAAAAAAAAAGCAGGGACTGTTCACAGAAGTAATATTTAATATAAGCATGCACAGAAGCACTTGCAAGATTGAGGCATTGATGAAATGATGTTTTTAGCAGGATCTGCTTAATGATTCCAACACAAAAATGTGCTTGACCTAACTGGGTTCCTAACAAATAAAATATTCTGTGCTTTAGGCACAGAAGCCTCTGTACAACTGCAAAGTGTTGTACAGCCAAGAGACTTGCCACGCTCTGAGGTCCACCTAGCCCAGGACCTAGTCTGTCAGTGGGAAGTGGCAAGGGAAGGGGATAAGAAACAGAACATCCTTCCTTAACAAATGCCTTTCCAACAACCAGAGGCTTAAGGGCTTACTGAGCTGAAACTTCTAGCCAGACAACTTTCTACAGTAGACACCACTGGACCACTTTTTCATAAATGTTTCTTATCTCTTTTCAAAAAAAAGCTGTGCTTCTGCCTTTGCTTGTGTTGCATGAAAACCTAATGATGCTCTGTGTCCACTATCTTGTTATATTTATTATTGTTTAGTCTTTTACATAATAATCTTATGGCTTCAGCATATTATGTGAAGAAAAAAAAAAGATCTCTTCCTGTTTATCCTTATCTTGCCACCTGCTAATTTTTCTGGGGATGCCTTAGTTTTTATACTGTGACTGACTTACCATTCCCTGTTTATCTTTCCCGCATTGCCTGTGATATTTCTTTTTAAGGTTCTCCAAAACCTGATTCTCTCCCTCATATATGACATATTCATTAACTTTTTTGGTGTGTGCCTCAGTGACAAGCAGGGAGCATGCTGTGTGTGGTGCTGCTGGTGAGGAGGCAGCGGGCATGGTGCTCTCCCAGCCACGGCCAGGGTTTGTTCCACCACCATGTGATTGGGTTCATGCCATGTCGGGTGGCTGCCAGGGATAGGGGCCCTTATCTCCGGGTGCCCCAGCCAAGCAGAGAGCTGGAGTGTATCCCTGCCCTCACTGTGTGCCCATCAAACGTCTAAAAGAGTTCATAAAAATAGTTCAGAGGCAAGGGCACGGCAGAGAGGTGGTTGGTGGGCTGGTTGGTTTGTTTTGCTGGTTGGGGTGGTGGGGCTGGTGTCAGGCACAGGCAATTCCCAGCACCCAGAACACCCTGAGCTCCAGATCATGGGAGCTGAGAACACTGTTACTATTGTTACAAAGGTACACAATAGGTTTTGCAGGAGCAGCCTGTAAATATTTCCAGCAAGTGCACTCGCTATAGGTGTGGATGCCAAGCAGCACTGTCTCCTTCCTAACTGTTAAGAAAGCATTTTTGTTTTATTGCATAGACAGTGGATTCTCTGTCTCTCTGCCATTCTTCTCACAAGTATGTGTTGGGATGGCACATTGGGTTTATCACAGGAGAAGGAAGAAAACTGTAGCTAGAGTCTCTGCTTCCTATCAGCTCAACAGCCTATTTTAGCTCCTGGGGCTCTTGAAAAGACAAATTGTATTTCCCCTGCTCTCATGCACAGTCAGAGCCTGAGCAGTCCCACTGCTCAGTTCTGTCACTTCAGGTGCAAGAGTGGTACAGCCTTTGATGTCAGCCCAATTACAAAGTCTGCCCAGGGAATATTGATGGGTCAATGAAGCAGTGTGTGGGAATGGTGTGGGAATGGTATGGAATGAGGGAGGTCAGGCAGCCTCTGTGTAGATATGGGATTGTCCCATTAGCTTTACAGCAATTTCCAGCAACAGGTTTCTCCAAAGCAGCTGAAGGATCTGCTAGAGCTCATCCAGGGGAGTGGGAAGGAAACTTCTTGTCCTGCCTCTCAGCATTACTGGGTGGAGCACAGCTCTCACAGCACACCAAGATTTTTCCATTTCTACTCTAATCTGGGCTGTATCAGCCCAGGACCTTCTAAAATAATACCAGGCAATTAATATCATTTTCAGGACACTTAAATGGTTGCCCATTAACACCTAAACACCTGGAATGAGGCAGTAATATTAGCTTCATTTTTCAGTTTTTCCATGTGCAGGGCTGGAATAAAAACTTAATTTTTGAAATCCTGCTTGTCAGACTAAAACTTCCTAAAGTTTGTTATAAAATGATGTCATCAATCAGCTGGCACACCTCTGGCTGGGCTTTCAGTAGAGGATGACCTGCAGAAAATGTGGCCCTTTGAAGGCATATGCTGTGCCTACCCCATGGGTGTCCCCAGGCTGGGTTCCCACTCCAGCTATATCAGTAGTTGCTCCTGGAGCTTGTGCTCACCATGAGATAGGATACAGGAATCCAGCATTATTTCCAGACTTCTTTGTGTTTCACATTCATAAAATAAATATATATGTTGGTCTTGTGCCCACATTTGGTTCTGTCACAAATCTCCATCCAAAATAAATTCATTTTAGGCAGAGGAAAAAGAGCCTGTTCCCAAGTGCCTTTGATCTCTGGTTAAGCAAGCTGGTAAGTGAGGCTTCAGTTCAACGCAATCTACTTGCCTGCTCTTCTGCTAATAATAAACTAAGTAATGTGGTTTTTTTTTTAAAAATAGTCAAAATCCATACTGCCTCAAAAAAGCACAGAAGTTAAAAAGGAGTCAAAAGATACAAAACGCAGCCTAAAAGCATCCTGACTCAGTTTCAAAGCCTCTAGGGATTATATTCCATGAAGGAAAAGTCCATAAGAGTAAATTCCCTTGTTTATATATTTATCCCAGTGTGTTCTCTACCCCCTGTGTCAAACCCCCAACCAGCCAGGAAAGATGCCTTTACAATTTCAAAAACACAGTCCTGCAGAGCTATCCAAGGTGTAACCCACCATTTTTTGGGTAACAAAGGAGAGTTAAGAGTGGAATTGGGACCGTGATCTAAGTGGGAGCAGTGCCCACTTGCTCTCCTGCAGCAGGGAGCCCTGTGCTACCCCCAGAGGTGCTGGGCACCCTGTTTTCCAGGCAAGTGGGGGTCACTTGGCCCCACAGGCCAACTCGCTCAGCACTGCTCTGTTGTAGCCTTGGGGTGGGTACCACCAGCAACATCCCCTTCGTGGGTGCTAAGGGTCCAGGAAGGGGCTGGGTGCAGCAGGAGCACCCTGGTGTGAGCAGCGTGGGGTGCTTGGAGGCTGCCTGCCAGACGTCGGGAAGCCTGCTGAGCCTGTTTCCTTCTGGCAGAGCCCTTGCACGCTTCTGCCTTTGCATTTCTGAGGGTTAAGTGCTTGTCTGAGATTAGGAAAAGAGAAAGCAGTCAGGGAATGGTGCAGATAAATCTGCGCCGGGTTTGCCCGAGTGGGTGTCTGCAGCCCAGCACGGAGAGCTTGGAGGAGACGAGGGAATCCCTGCGGGGCACTGGAGAGGGGCTTGGATCTGTGGAGATGAACCAGCCTGGAATCCTCTTCCAAATCCTGTGCGAGCACTGTAGCCACCCAGCTGAAGCTGTAAAAAGAGTGGCAGCTCTTCTACGCCTCACATTTCGAATACTTAAATAAAAAGTAATGAAAATCCAGTGGTATTCTGAGGGGGCCCAAGTTGATTTGTGTGCCCTGGGCTATTGCAAGCATCCCTGCTGGACCTGCCCCGGGGCGGGCACAGCCCCCCGGGGAACGGTGGGGATGGAGGGCAATAACGTCGCGGGTGGGGCAGGGGGGGAGCCGAGCTGGGGAGAGGTCCAGCAGACCC
>NW_008602419.1:22596-25735 GCF_000691845.1 Merops nubicus | reverse complement strand
GAACGTCTCCGTGCCGGCAGAGGCTCTGGTCCGGGTTCTCTTTTTTAACCTGCAGCGTGTTCAGATTTTTCCTGTAGCACCCTGCTCTTTATTTCATTCATTTCTCTCAAGTCCCCGTTGATGGAGTAGGATCTGAAGAGGTTTGTGGTTTTTCTGTAAACTCTTTAGGAGCGAATTTACCTTCTGCATCTACCCACCCTGAGCGTTTACGTGGTGTGGCCTGAAAATAAATGCAAGTGATTTCAGCCATGGAGCTGGTTCTGGCCATTGTGTGAAGCTATAGGCAGCCTCTGTGAATGCAAGTAAATGCTTCCTCCTGCTCGTTTAACTGGACTCAAAACGAGGACTCTGAATCAGGATGTCAGTTTGGATGGAAGATAAATACCAAGTGCACGCAGCCTGCTCCAGCGGGCAGCATGCCTCTCTATAATTGGGAGGGTACATACAAGATCGCTTAATTTAGGACAGAAATACTGGTTTGTGTGCACATCAGTTTTAAGACTGCTTAGTAAGTACCATCCAGACTTTTTTTTTTTTAAATTTTCTACAGCTTTCTGCTAAGCTGTGCTTAAGCATTGAGTAAAGTTGGTGCTGCCTCCCTGGCACAGAAATGGACTGCGATGCAAAAGCGCAAACTGGAAGATGGTCCTTGTCTGGCAAGCGAACAGGTCTAAATGTCAGGCAGGAGCTAACAAACAGCTGGATGATGCTAGGGAAATTATTATTCATTTCATTCATTCTTTCATTGGCAGGGGTGGCAAGGCAGCTGCTTCATTGCTCTGGGTGTTCGGCACTGTGAGGTTTTGGTATTTGTAGGTCTCCTGAAAAAGGAGAGCTGAGGTGGGTGTGGAGCTCAGGCATATAGAGAAAGCATTGGAAGAAATGAGGAAAGCTCTGCTTTAGAAAGCTGAACTAGCAGGAGGTAGGAGCTGACAGGACTGGTAAAATGGAGCTTCCTTGGCCTTTCTGGAGCTCTGCCTTGTACCTTATTGGAATTTACCATTTAATTTCTAGAAACCAGTTTTGGAGGCCTGTGATTCTATGACTGGACAAGGGGAATTTGGGTTCCTGCTGCCTTTGATTTGGTATCTTTTGAATCCATGTTTTGGAGAAAACTTGATTGCCAACATCAGGTCTTCCCTACAGGCTCTTCTGGAGCCTGATCTGTGCTTCAGTTGAGGGTGATGGAGGAATGCTGGAGTCTCTAATAGGCAAATAGGATGCTGTAATGTACCAAACAGTGTTACTGTGTTTCTTTCTTTTTTTTTTTTTTTTTTTTTTAGGAGATATGCCTCCTTTTTAATTGTAGATTGTATTTGTTTTTAAATACAGACATGTTGCATTACCTTCCCTGTGTGCTGTAAGCCTGATTTTTTTTATACTTCTTGTGGCGAACTTGGTATCTTTTTGGGGGGAGTTGTAGCCCATCCTGCTTTAGGTTTAAGAGGGGGTTCACACCTGTAAACTTCTGATCAACTTTTTGTAGTCTTTCCCTGAAAACTGTCTTTTTTTTTTTTTTTTTTTCTCTCTGAAACACGCACATGAGCTTCCGAGCCAGTCTTGCTTTGTATATAAATCTGAGTTTTGAAACTTGGCTTCTAAACAGAAGGCTTGTTGAAATGTCAGCTATGCTCTTGGTTTTTAACTACACGCTTTCTACGTGCCTGGATTTGTTTTTCACTTTAGTGCTGTTAGCATTGACTCTTCTTGCAGAAGCTCAGTCCACTGTCTTCCTTGCATTAACTAACTGGAAAACACATTTCCATATTGGCTGTGCTCTGAGGGTTATGTTTGAGACAACAGTTCCATCGCGCGTTGCCCTGATCCAGGGCGTGAAGCTGGGAAGCTGATAGTCAGAGGTCGCTTGTGCAGTGGGAAGCAGTACCGTGAAGAGCAGCCATGGCTGGCATGACCTTTTTGGCTTCATGCGTATTTCCTTGATTAATTTGGAGAGTAGAGCATGGTTACTCTTTCCAAAATGTATTTCTTAAGTATCATAGCTAATTTTTTTTTTTTCTTTTCTGTGTACATGAAAGACATCAGGTTCATTCTGAAATCTGCTGCAGGTGTTGAAAGAGGGGAAGGAGATCCATAAATGTGGCAAAGGTTGTTTTGCTTTCTGCAGCTTGTAGCCAGGCTTTCTAACTGCCTAGCTGGTGGGCAGAAGGAAGATAATTTTTTCGTGGTCGACTAAGATGAGGTGATCAATTTTTTTGCAGTTCTGTCAGGTGAACAGTTCCAGTGCTGTCTGCAGCCTTCTGGAGCAGTGTTATGCTGCCAGCTGAAATTGGCCCCATCCTTTGCAGCCCACAAATATCTGAGTAGTAGCATTGACACAAGCCAGTTTTTACTGGCTGCTGCTGGGGCCAGGTTTGCTGTGCTGAAACAGTAGGGCTTTTTGTCTGTGAAGTCAGAAAGACATCAAGAGCATCATCTGAAGCTTAGGAAGTTGCACACATGTCTGTAATGGTTGGAGGCCACTTCTCAATGGAAAGCTGAAATTTTACACAAATTGCTGTCTGAGAACTGCAGGCTCATTAAGGAGAAGTTGTGTATTAACACTGATTACCATGCTTGGTAGTCATCCTCATAGCAGTTTATGGAGCAAGTAAAGTTATCTCTGTTGCCCAAGAACACAGAAGGAATCAGTGTTCTGTTGAGATAAATCTTATAAAATTTTGGCATCTTAAGGGCACACCGAGTGTGCTTCTCCCCTGATGTAGGGCTTTGTATTTATGATTCACATCATACACCCATGACAGTAGCACTGTTCCATAAGATGTCCTTAACCTTCTGCTTTTCTCATAGGTGTATGCAGAATACTTTTGTGGAAGCAACTTCATATCCTCAGAAATCTTCACAAATCTTTGGTGAGAAAAATTTACTTCAATCAGCTTTGATGTGAATGTACATGAGGCTGTACCATTACCTCCAGAGCTTTCACTCAGGGTCCTTTAACAGTGTTAATGTTACAAGGAGCTCTTGAATTAAAAAAAAAAGTCTTCTAAACCACTCTTTCTTGATGACTATGTAAAACTTTGAAGCTTCCTATATATTTAATATTCTGACAATATGGAAGTGTTTTCTTCTATAAAATCATTTGGAAGAGTGGATTCTATTTTTAAATGTTTTTTTTTTT
>NW_008602419.1:0-22501 GCF_000691845.1 Merops nubicus | reverse complement strand
GGGGGGAAACAACAAAGTAGTTTATGTGAGTCCCTGTTTGAAATTCTTTTAAGATCAGGATTCGCTTCTGCTTCTTAACATAAGAAAACACAAATCTTACATATTCATCTGCACAGGTGAAGAAGGAAGCTGGAGAGTGGCACTGGTATGTTACATATCTGCTTCATGAAAGTCAATTCCTAGAGATCCTACTTCATTCTGTGCGATCACTTAATGCAGGTGTTAAAGTGCACCCCCTCCCCCCCAGTCTAAGCATGCTTAGAAGAAGATTCTGAAAACCATATCAGGAAAGTTCCAAAGTTCAGACTTCTGAGAAGTCTTTGCCTTTTTGCATGCGCTTGCAATACCGGTAATAATTGTGACTGATGATTCAGTGCACAGGGGATTTTGAATCTGCAGCTTCCAACTGAAGTTTCCAAAGTTCCTGAATGCACAAAAATCTTATATTTGCACCTCCCCATTGGTGCCTTAGGTGTTAGCTGCGTTGTCATAGCTGCTTGGTTTCATGGATTTTGCTCTCTTTTCTGTGGGAACAGGCCTTCAGCAGGGAGCGTGAAGAGGAACCTCCCTTAGGACACGCTGCAGCCCGGTGACCAGGGGCCTCTGCTGCAAAGTGGGACATACAAGCTTGGATCTTAAGAGACGAAGGAAGCTTTGAATTGCAGGTGAGTGCTTTCACCTTGATAGTATTAACTAAAGGATAGTGAATGGTTTCTACTTTTCTAACTCCAAGTCTTGGAGGAAAAAAAATATACTCCTGCCCTCTTCATCTGAAGACTGGGTGAAGTCATCTGCCACCAAGCAGTTACTCTAGGCCTTTGACCTCCAGTCAACAGAAGTACTCACCTTAAATCTCTGATGGGGAGCCGGGTTTAAGACGTGCTCCTGTGTGTGGTATTTCCTGGTCACCAGGTGTGCTACACCCTGTTTAGCACACAGGATTTTGGATCACTCTTCAGAGGATTTAAAATCTGATGTATTGCCTACAAGGATGCATGACTTGGGCTGTAACCTAGATACTTTAAAATTTTTCTGCTTAAGTCCTCTGCTGGATCTCGGTCTTGGTTCTGTCTTTCACTGGGGAGTTTGCACAGAAAAACAAAGGACTTGAATTGAGCTTTGTGAATTCCTGTGTGCCAAAATTTGCTTTGGGTGAAGCTGCAAGCCTTTTCTGACAGTGATGGGATTCTGTTTTCAGTTGCACTGATGTAGTAGGAGAACAGCAAGTTAAAACCTAACACAAGCTGGGTAGGCATCTCTCTTTCAGCATCCCTAGAGTGCTTCCACTTACCTGTAGAACCACACACCATACAGCAATTTTCAGCCTTCTGATCTGCACACCCCTGAAGGTTCCCTTCTCTGTAGAACAAATTCGGTCCTACCAACAGTGGCTTACTTCCCTTAGCTGATCTTCTCAGGCTTGTGTAGTACACCAGTGACTTTGGGGGGTCTGAGAGCAGTAGGTTACTGGTGCCTGGGTTGTAAAAGATAGACCACCGAGGTCTTTGTAGTTGTGTGAGTGAAGTATTTTTGTGGTTTAGGAGGAGTTCTGTGAAGCCATTGTGCGTGAGTAGATATATTGTGTAATATTTCTATCTACCTGTTTTAAAAATAGCTTGTGGTCAAGAATTATGTAATCTTGAGGTTCTAGAGAAGGTAACAGGGCAGGGAATGCCTAATCTTGTAAGTTTTTTTTCAATGTAGTGCTGTGATTTTATAAGTATACTTCATCACTAAACTAGAAACTGCTGTGAAACTCTGCTGTCAATACATTTCTTTGCTCATTTAGCTTTGCAGGAACTGCAAACAAAACTGGTGGTGGCCTAAACTAGATTATGGAGAATTACGAAAGTGTCTTTTACCTGTGCCAGCCTTAGTCTGACTGTTCCATTGGACAGGTCTTATCTTAATTAGTTGTATGATGCCTAGCACAACAGATCCTTGGTGCTTCATCGGGGATTTATCTGCTCTGTGCTGCTGTGTCCAAAACCTTCTTAACAGCCGAAAACACTAAAACTTGTGTGGAGCTTTGTGACACTTTCTAGCCTTCTGCCATGTCCAAAACTGGTAACTTATTCCAGCTGCCCTCTAAACTTGTTGGTAATCCCTGACAGTATCTTGCCTTGTCTAGTAAGACTAAATAACTTTTCTGAGCCTTTTAAGAAGAATTGTTGAAAGAAACTTTTTGGAAGCTCAAACAATTTCATCTGGGTTTCTTTTGTGAGTTGCATGTTGGCTAGATACAATATATATTGGCTGAGACAGTTCTGTATAAAAATTAATTTATCCAGATATAAATTAACTTTTATAAAATATTTTTTTCTAAGTGATTTGTGTCTCCCTGGAGTTGGCTTTAAAACAATTTTGGTCACATTTTTGTTCCTTTGTTTGAAGTAAGACTTGCTGGGTTGTGATTTTTATTTTACTTTTTTTAGGAACTTTCCTAATGCAATGAATAAACTCCTTCAGATTTCTGATAATCATCCTAACGAACAAAATGGCCAGATATCAAGTAGAAACATAGTTATTTTGTCTGTGTACAGATGTTTTGATCAAATAATGTCAGACCTGACAGTTTGTTACAGCATCAGCTTTCTCTTTCTTAGTGTGCTTGATATTTTTGTTCCAACTTCTAAAAAAGCAACAACCTACATGGAACTTCACCTAGCAAGGGTGAAATCCTTGTATTTCTTGCATTAGAGGAGTGCAAAGAAGTCAAGTAGTACCTGAATCCAGCCCTTTCTCAGAACCTGGTTGCCCTTGGTTTCTTCCTGTGTTCAGTTGGTTTCTTTTTTCTTCATATTTTTTTTCCTGGATTAGATAAAATAACAAAGGATTCTATAATTGATACCTTTTCTAATTCTCTTAGCCCTTGTGTATTTAGTTGTCCATCTTCATGTGTTGCTACTCTGTTTCCTGTTTCTTAGCTTCCACATTTGTGTTTCTGGCTTTGGAGAGTCCTTGCTCAGCACTGCCATCAAATCAGCCACCTTCATAGTAGATCTGTTTTTCTCTTGTGTAAAGGTCCCTGTGTTTTCTCAGCTGTGAACTGATACCCTGAGTGCCTATCGTGAGGACTCTAACATTCAGTTTAGGCTTGCTTCACATCCAAAGATATATCATTTAGTGTGTGGGTGCTGGTTTTTACTGTGAATTTTTGATTTCATAATTACACTGTGAGGGCTTTAGCTGTTGTTTTCCAGGCAAGTCTTCCCACCCTCTAGGTCTGCTTCTGCCTCCTCATTCCTTCTTCAGATCCCTGCCACTGCTCTCTCACATGGAGGAGTTATGGAGAGATCTGGGCGTGACAAGTCAGGCTGGAATTATTTTTGTAGTGGTTGGTGACTCCTGGAAGAAATTACATGGTTTAAAAGCTTGTGTCTATGTGCAGGGAGAAGGGTACTAAGAGATCACTCGCAGGAAGATAGGAGGGTGCTGAGTGGTATAATGCAACTTAGTTTTCTTTCTCCTTTTCCTGACCTCAGTTCCTGCTGAGGGGAGAGAGCAGGATTGGCAGGAGGGCACAGGGAGGGAGGCATGAATTAACACCAAGGCCTAGTTTGGTGGGGGAGGAAAGCAGGAGGGAGACCTGGACTTGATGCTTTCTTCTCCTCTGAAATAAAAGTGCAGTAATCAGAGCTGCTGATTTGAGCTTTCTTCTGTCTGTCAGGAGCTACTGCTCTAGGAAGCAGCTTTTGGTGTAAAGAAATCTAATTTCAGAGATGTTTTAAGTGGCAAATTTGAGTAGAGTTAAACCAGCCTAGTTCTGCTGCTGTTGCCACACCACACCATCTATGCAGTACTGCTACAAGATAAACGGAGTGTTTTCATTACAGAATGTTAGGGGTGGGAAGGGACCTCTGGAGATTGAGTCCAGGTACAGGACTCTGCACTTATTCTTGTTGAACCTCGTTAGGTTCCTCTTGGCCCAGCTCTCCAGTCTGTCCAAATCTCTGAATGGCCTCACAGCCTTCAGGTGTACCAGCCAAACCTCCCAGTTTCATGTCATCAGCAAACTTGCTGAGCAGACACTCTATAGCATCATTGAGGTCATTAATGAAGATGTTGAACAGGACTGGACCCAGCACTGATCCCTGGGGGACTCCACTAGTTACAGGTCTTCAGCTGGACTTGGCACCATTGATCACCACTCTTTGGGCTCTATTGTGCAGCCAATTCTCAACCTCACTGCCTGTTCCTCTAGCTCGTATTTCCTGAGCTTGTCACAGGGGGACTGTGTCAAATACCTTGCTGAGGTCAAGGCAGGCTACATCAGGTGGTCTCCCTGCATCCACCCATTCAGTC
Source organism: Merops nubicus (assembly GCF_000691845.1). Classification (NCBI taxonomy): domain Eukaryota; kingdom Metazoa; phylum Chordata; class Aves; order Coraciiformes; family Meropidae; genus Merops; species Merops nubicus. The sequence goes on along the minus strand of NW_008602419.1, from coordinate 18,196 downwards.
ATCACATCGTAGAATGCTATCAGATTAGTCAAGCATGATTTCCCCTTGGTAAATTCATGCTGACTAGTCCTGATAACCTTCTTCTCTTCCATGTGCTCAGAGAAGACCTCCAGAATGAGCTGCTCTGTCATTTTTCAGGGTGAGGCTGACTGGTCTGTAGTTTCCTGGATCTTCCTTGTTGCCCTTTTTGAAGACTGGAGTGACACTGGCTTTCCTCCAGTCCTCAGGCACCTCTCCCCTTTGCCATGATGGAGAAGGGTAGAGTGACAGCATCAGCCATTTCTCTCAATACTCTTGGGTGCATCTCATTAGGGCCCATGGATTTATGTTATTCAATTTCCTTTAACTGATCACTAACCCAGTCTCCACTGACTAGCAGAGAGTCTTCTTCCTTCCAGGCTTTTTTTCCTGTAGCCAGCGTCTGGAGTTCTCGAGGGCTGGTCTGAGGGTTAAAGACCGAAGCAAAGGCAGCATTCAGCAGCTCTGCCTCCTCTGCATCCTCAGTTACCAGGGCTGTGCCTCATCCAGCAGTGGGCCCACACTTCCCCTGTTGTTCCTTTTACTGCTGATAGATTTGAAGAAGCCCTTTTTGTTCTCTTTTACTTCCTTTGCTAGTTTAAGTTCTAAGAGGGGCTTGGCCTTTCTTACTGCCTTCCTACATGTCCTGACAGTTTCCCTATCTTTCTCCCAAGTTGACAAGTCCATTCTTACATGAGCTATACACTTCTTTCTTCCAAGAGATTTCCTTCAGAAGCTCCCTGCTCATCCATGCAGGTCTCTTAGCTCATCTACCTGATTTTTCACTCAAAGGAATGCACCTATCTTGGGCTTGGAGGAAGTGATATTTAAAAATTGACCAATTTTCTTGGCCCCCTTTACTCTCCAGAGTCTTAGCCCATGAGATTCCTGCAAGTAGGTCTTTGAAGAGTGCAAAGCTAGCCCTACAGAAATTCAGGGTTATAGTCCTACTTATTGTCCTTCTTCTGCCTTATAAAATACTGAACTCCACCGTGTTGTGGTCACTGTCCCCAAGGCTGTTCCCAACCTTAATGTCCCCAACCAGCCCTTCTTTATTTGTTAAGATGAGGTCCAGCAGTGTGCCTCTTCTCGTTGGTTCCTCCACTACCTGCATTAAGAAGTTATCATCGAGGCATCAAGAGCCTTTTTGACTGAGCATGCCAAGCTGTGTGGGCTTCCCAACAAATACCAGGGTGATTGAAGTCACCCATGAGTACCAAGGAGTGTGGTCTAGATGCTACCTCTGTAGTTGTCTGTAGAAGGCCTCATCAACATCTTCTTCTTGGTTTGGTGGTCTATAGTAGACTCCCACGACAGTTTCACCCCCCTTTGCGTGCACCTTAATTCTTAGCCACAAGCTTTCAACCTGTTCTGCCTTCCCCCTGGACAGAACTCAATACATTTCAGTAACTCTCACACATAAAGAACAACACCACCACCTCACCTTGTTGGTTACATTACATTTCCTCCATCTTGTTCTCATGGCAGTCATTCAAATTCTGCTGCAAGGACTTGTTTCTGTAAAGTACTGCTTGCCAGGCACTAGCAGATCTTACAGGCACGCTGCTGTTTGTTGTTTTTCTAGTGCCCACCTCCTCCCTGATCACTGGGCTTTGCTTTTTTAGTACCTAAACAGAAACTATTGTATGACAGTGGCTGCTTTGTTTTCGTACAGTTTTTCTTCCTGATTGGTTTTCAGGTTTGAGATGCACTTGGTGTGGGATCGCAGCTCTCACCAAGCCTGTAGACCTGGTGGAGAGGTCGTTTTTCAGGTATTAAGTGGGGTTGAAGAATACAAAAGGACAGTCCGATAAAAAAATCACAGTAGTTTGGCAGGAGCTGCTAGTGTATGCAGTAATGAAAAAAATTGCTTTTCTGTGGAACTTAAAGAACATGCATTTTTGAATCATGGATTACATTTATGCTTTTCTGGAAAAGATGTACAGCATATGTGAATTTCTTTTTTTAGATAATAATGAATCAAACGGACAAAAATCCACAGGAGGTCCCATCGTACCTTCATGATGAACCACCAGAAGGTATGTATTAGTTTTCATAATACCAGGTACATTCACAGAATTTCATCAGAACTTCAAATCTCTCTTAAAAATAAAGGGATCTGCAAGGCGAGCACTTTAACGTTGAGAAACAGTAAGCAATTCAGCCCTTGGATGGGATGGGCCTGCATTACTGTTCACTAATGCATTATCCTGGTTACAGTAAGGCCACCGAATATAATTCAGTAAACCACTGTACTGATAAATTGTAGAGGAGATAGGCAAATACTGAAGGACATAACTTGCAGATTAGTTTCCAGAGATGTGAATTGGTCCCGTAGGTATTAATTTCTGCTGTTCATTATGTGAGATGGGAAGAGACCAGTTGTTATTTTGGAGACCTTGCTGAGTTCATAGTGCTTATGACTTCTAAACAAGATGAGTTTTAAAATATATGGAACTTCATTACTACTTTTGGAAACCCTTTTCCATCATACAATCAACTGTGGTTCTAATTGTTGACTCAATCTCATGGTTTCCTAAAAACAAACGCGCACACACACGCAGACTTAACTTCATTCACACAGTGGCACCTTGGTCTTCTGAACCAAATGAATCTTAAATCTGTTATTAGATCTGCAGAGGAAATGCAGTTGCAAATGAGCAGAGTTCCCTTCTGGGCTGTGGTACATCAGGAGTGTGGAGAGTCCTGTCTGCATAATGTGACTGGAAGCATACTAGATCAAAAGCCATTCTTGGCACAGAGGTAGTCTGTGTTCTGCCTCCTCTTGCTTTAAGACAAAATGTTGTAGATGCAGAGGTCAGTGAGTCCTGATTCCTCTCAGTTCATTGCCCTTCAATTTATAATGGCCCTTTAAAGCTCTGTTTGCTGGTTTGGGTTTTCTCCGCAGCCTTTACGTGTTGTGTAACTGAAACAATTTACTTGAACAACAGTGTTATCCACTAACTGTAGCAGAAAGCTCACTCTGTTCTCAACAATTATTAGGCAGGAAACACAAGTTCAACAAGAGGAAGAGGAGAAATAGGTTTTTTTTTTTGTGGCGCAGTGATTTAAGCTGTACTAGATCTTGTTAGAGTATCATAGTGTGAGGACAAAAATATTTCTTTTCAATCTCTTATGGAGTTGTCAAGATCCCAGAAGCATTTCTGAAAGCAAATACCAGGTTGGAAACTATGCTCTAATGTGTGTTACCTTCAGGTCTAATTTTTAAGGTGCCTTTTTTTTTTTTTTTTCCTTAAAGATTGAATTGTGTTTTATACATGTTAGACCTACCATAGGAAGTAAACAGTGGTCTTACTGGTAAACTACAACCAATCTCTTCTTGAGGAAAACAGTGAAACAAGTGGTTATTTATTATCTTCCTAGAATATTCATTAGGTTGTCCATATTCAGAGCATAACAGCAGATTTCTGATCATCACTAGATATTTTAAGGTTTTATTTTACATTTTTGAGCAATTAATACTAATTTTTTTCTGCACAGTATCATTTTTTTCAGTATGACTGCATGGTTTTAATATGAAGTCTGAAATAGATGTCTCCATCTAGTTGGTGTAGTTAGAGGGAGTAGAATGAAACACAGATCATCTTAATGGAAACTCCATCCCTGAAGAGGCTTTTTCTTTTTGATTCTGTCCATGTGCACTAATCAAGTTTTGAGTTCAATTAAAATTTTGGAATACCCTTGAAGAATGTCTGTTTCACATCTCATACAAGGCCTTCATATGTGATGCACTTACACCATTGTAGAGAGATGGCCAACCGTGGGTGGAAGGCTACCAGTTCCATGTGGGCAAGAAGATTCACTCTGAACAGACTGCCAAAAAAAAAAATATCCTTAGAGGAAAGACTCAATTCCAAAACCAATTTGCAGTTTTTCCTAAAGATATAAATAGTTCCACTTTGTCCAAACCACACTGAACAAGCTTGGTGCCCAAAGGCTTTGAAGAAATGTGTGTAGAAGAAGCTTCTGTACTCATGCTGTCTGAGCAGTGCTGTTGTAATGCTTTATTCTCAGCTGTGCACATGACGCCAGCCCTTGCCACCTGTGCTCATTCAAACTTAGCAGGAAGCTGGCTGCAGGGTAGAATAGTGGAGCCAACCCCTGAACAGGGACCTGTCATTTCCTCCCCAGATTTAGGAATGATCTGGTTTACCTTTTCTCATACTGGTTAGAAACAAGATCAGGAACATGCATCCTACGTCAGCCATCATCAGAATTTATTAATGCATCAAGTCAGTATTTACTCTCGTGAAACAGAGTAGACGTTGTCAAAGGATTGGCTACCTGAAGTAATGTGAGGAAACGCATGTCAAGATCAATTTTGGTTTTTTCTCTTGTTATCTTTCAAGTTAGCTATCATGGGTCCTTTCTCGCTAATGCCAGATCTGATTCATTGAAATCTGGTCTTAAATTCACTGTGATAAAACTTTACTCTGATTCACCCTGATGATAGTGATCAGGTTAAGTGGAAGTGAAGCACTTTCTGACCAAAATTTTTACAAGGTCTGTCAGTCTGGTCACAAAAATCCTCTAATGAATAATAACTAGACAGTGGATTTTATACCATGTTCTATGTACTCCTCTCTGAATGTGGTTCTATAAAGGCTTTCTGTGTGTAAATAGAAATTCTGATCTCTCTGTGCTTGCAACGCATCTCTGGATCTCTCCTGGCAATGTGTTTTACTGTAGGTGTCCAGGTAGAGAGCTGCTGTCCTAGAATGAACCAGCAAGGGTATTACTTGGCTTTAAGTAAAAGGCTGGCATTTATGTTTCTATTTTCCATGATGCTTTCTGTTATCTATATCCATTTCTTGAATAAGAGAGACTAGTGTAAGCTGGAAGCATTTTTAGTATTTTTTGCTCCCCTGAGCTGCACTCCTCCTCTGTATGTTGGGATTTTGGTTTGGTTTTGTGGGTGTTTTTGTTTTTTTTTTTTTCTTTTCTTTGTTCTAGGAAAACCTCACATTTAGATGGGATCTTTTGTTTGAATTATTCCAGGCACACATATAGGAACTCCAGAAGTCACACTTTTAAAATAAATTCTGAGTCCTGGGTCAGTCCTGGTGTTATCCTTGGAGGTGTGTGGGGAGTTGGTCACCCTAGTTCTTATCTTGTAGTAGATGAGTGCTGGAAGGAACTGTCCTCTGAAGGCGAGTTGTGAGCAGTCAGGGCACTGGAGACAGAGCTGTTCTGCTGGTTCTCCTAAGGCACGTTGCAGTGCAGAGTGAAGGTGTTGACAGGGGCAGCTCTCTGGTGGATCTAGATCTGATGTTTTTCTTTTCCCCTGCCTCTCCAGATTCATTGTGCTCTTCCCATCATGTTCTTTCTGCTGCTCTCTCACCTCTTTAGTCTGTTTCTTTCTTCCCTAGCTCTGCCCACCATGGTTCCACTTGCTCTTTTCTTGGTTTGCCCTGTTGTTTTTCCCTAAGAAAGGGAAATGTAGTTGTTAAATCCCATATATGGTCTATAGCTAGCTGGAATGCACAAGAAAACTGTGGAGCTCTGACCCTCATTTTGTTAACTGTCTGTCTCTTGCCATTTTTCTCTCTGATTTTTTTTTTAAGAAGTGTTTGGGGTTGGTTTGATGAATTGATAAGAAAGGAGCTGAAAAATGCTTACCTGTGCAATGTTGTTGTGAAGACAGAGATTTCTCAAGGTTCACACTGAAAATACGTTGCAGAGAAACATGCCAGGCTACTGGTTTATAGGTTTGGTAGGTGATATTTTCTTGAGTGCTTAAATGCAACACTAGCAGAGTTTCACCTTCCATTTCTTCTTTGAAGATTAAATGATGCTTATGCAGCAGTGAGGTGTGGAGTTGCAGTCTTAATTCCCTTTAAAATCAAGGTGTATGTATCTCTTGAAGGTTCTGAAGCCTAAGTGTAGAAATATGAAGTAATTGCTCAATTGTTGGAAGGCTAAGAGTGGCTGATTCTGTGACTTTCTATTACTCTAATACTTTCTATTATTTTGAGGTCATGTAATTACACTATAAATAGGGAATAGGAATTTACTTGTCCAGCAATAAACTGCACAAAATGCAGGTTCAATGTAACATTAAAATGAAAAAACATATTTATGTGGCCAATAATATGCAGGAGTCCTATGTTTTGAGATTTGGTTTTGAGCATCGTATTGAGACTTCTGTTGGGAGCCTGTAACTCTTGCTATTGTTAATGCCTTTGGGGATCACTTTTGGTATTTAATGAGTTTATTTGGCCATTTGACTTGCCCCCTCCCTCTTTTCTATGCAAATCACAGAAAGGGCTTTTTGGAAGAAAATTAAATCTGTGTATGTGATGAAATAAGGAAGTGACAGAGCAAAGAGTTTGCATCAGGTTTTTTTTTTTTTTTTCTTCCTCCTCACACTTCTGACTCCTCTGAGGGCCGTAGTTTGTAACCTCCTGTCCTGCTTTCCTGACTCCTGTGTACGATCTGTGTAAACACATCTTTGAAACAGTAATTACTAAGGAAAGAAGCAACCTTTGAAAAGAACTCAGCTGAAGGGAAGCTGAAGGGAACAGCTCTCTTTTTATGAACCGTTGGCTCTCCTTCTCCAGGAAACTTTTTCCAGTCCTCTCTTAGAGATTTGAACAGCAAGGTGGTGATGCTGCTTTTGGGTGGTCCACCCTCCCAGTGGCTGAACTTTTGATGTTAGGATGGGGCAATGGGAGGGTGTGTTGTTAATAAAGTCCAGAAATGAGGCTGATTTGGCTGTGGAACTTTCCATAGTCTGGAAAGGTAGTGGTGCATGCAGAGGACAGAAGTTTATCACCCAAGACCATCAGGGAGCCAGATGCTTGACATTTGTAGGCTTAGTACTGACTTGGGTTTTAGAACACAGCACTGAGGTGTGTCTTGCTGAGACAAAGTTCTTGGATGCTCATAGACCACCATAGATGAGACAAAGTAGCCTGCAAGGTAAGTGTATGTTGTGTGCAATGGCTGTTAGGCTAGAACAGGAAATACTTATGAACAGCTTTTCTTTTGAAAATGCTTCAGTCGTAGCACTGATTGACTTGCTTGTCTCCTCCCTCAGGTTCGTTGAAAGACCACCCACAGCAGCAACCTGGCATGCTTTCTCGTGTGACTGGTGGCCTCTTCAGTGTCACAAAGGGTGCTGTTGGTGCCACGATTGGGGGTGTTGCTTGGATTGGAGGGAAGAGCTTGGAAATCACCAAAACAGCGGTCACATCTGTGCCTTCAGTGGGAGTGGGGCTGGTCAAAGGAAGTGTTTCTGCTGTAGCTGGAGGTGTTACAGCTGTAGGATCTGCTGTTGCAAGTAAAGTGCCTTTAACAGGAAAGAAAAAGGATAAGTCTGACTAGAACCGAAACTGAGATGTACTTGATTCTCCAGAATATTACACCAGTGGCATTAAAATCTGCTAAGATTTGGACTGTGAGAAGCCATGTCTTAAACACTTCATGTTCTAAAGAGTTGCACGAGTAACTCAGTTTCATCTGAAAAAGCCAGAAGGAGCTTGGCTAGCAATAGCCTGTGAAGATTTATTAGAGCCTAGACTGAAGCTTTGTATCTGGTGAAATGTTACACTTTTAACTACGGAAGTGTGTAAGTGTATCTGAAGGGATAATATGTATTTGAATATTCATTTACTGTAAGTTTTTTTGCAGTTTCGGGCTAAAATGTGAACACAGAAACTTGGTAGCCTCTGCCGTACTGTCAGTCTGACAAGATGCCATTTACTGTTCTCAGTGGTTTCCACCCCTCCTGCTAAGGATCCTTCAGCTGTGTAACAGTGTTGTTGGACGCACCCAAACAGTCCCAGTTACAAAACTGTATTTGCAGGCAGCCTGTGAGCCACCTGTGACCACGTGCTGCTGGCACTGGCTGCAGCAAATGGGACTGGAGGTGTGCAGAGATGGGAGATGAGAGTGGGAGATAAGCCACAAAGTTTGACAACACGGTGGAAGGGATCTTAAAGAGTAAACTAACTTAACGCCTTATTAGAGGAAGTATTTTTCTAGGGGAAGCTTTGTAAAGAATTGTCCTGTTATTTCAGTGCAGCTCACAGAACAAGCTTTAGACTCTCTTCACAAATTCCAGTATCTGAAACCGTGTCAGTTTTTACTGTAAACAAGATTGTTCCATCTCAGGTGTATTTAATGATAAGCATCTATCTCCTGCAAGTGAAAAGTTGCCTCTAATGAACTTCTTGTAGACACTAGAAAAAATGATGGCTTAACAGAAACTGGGTTGATGTTTGTGGTCATCTAGTACAACTCCCTGACTTGAAAGAAATCTCTTTGTGTAGTTGGAAACCACTGAAGAACTAGCAAAGCTGTTGTCTCAGCTCTGCGATGTACCAGGTTAGTGCCCTGCTCTGTTAAAGCAAATGCAAGGAATTTGTCACTACGTCTTTCTCTCATACTTTGCATTTTGATTTTTTGAGTAAAATGCAATACTTTTATTTAAAACCAAAACAGGTAGATGAGGCCTTAAAAAAAAAAAAAAAAAAAAAAATCAGTGAATTGTATACTGACAGATTCCAAACGTTGCCGCACCTCAAATGGGAACATCTGTGGGTCCTCTGCAGCATGTGAGGCAAAATGCACTTGTAATGATACAGCTTGAAGTTGCCTTAAAATAGAAGCTGTTGGTGATCTTTTTGGTGGTTTTTTTTGTGTACTGACTTGGCAAATAAGTCACCTCTTTGGAAGCCCATGGAAGGCTGTGAATGTTATGTATGCAGTATTTTCTAAAAACTTGTGTTCCTACAGAGAACTTCTAAGCACGTAAGCTTACTTTCTCAGTGACTATGGTTGTACAAGAAAGATAGATACCTATATATAGAGGGAGATTTTTTGAAAATAAAAAAAAAATCGGAATGTATCACTTGTCTAAAATTTAGTCATGTATTCATGGGTATTGAATGTACACTGTGTAAATTATGGTATAGGAGATACCTAGTCTGAGCCATTGGTACTTCAACTGCACTGTGGAACAACTATTTGATAGCAGTAATTGTATACATCAGTAGTACAGAATTTGTTAACTACAGGGATTTGGGGCGGCGGGGAGAGCAAAAACCCAACAAATGGCATTACTCGCTCCTTTTCTTAGATGCACCAGGTGCTTAGCGCAAATCTGCGGCAAGGATGTGATGAGGTAAGTTTAAGCAACAAACGGAAGTCTTCAGCTGTGTTTTTTATAGTCAAAAGCTAATCGCCTAGAGTATAGTAGCCGAGGATACCAGTCGGCTCTAGGCAGGAGCTGCAGCCCACGCTGTGGTGTGGTCTGCTCCCCTGCTCTTCCCAGCACAGAGCTCTCCCCACAGAGCTCCTTAGGAGTCACCCGTTTGGGGCATAGTGGTATTTGTGACACTTGACCAAACCCTTCCTAATTATTTTCTGAAAACAAGAGTGTTGAACTGGTCATGTCCCTTTTTTTTTATTATATTCTCCAATTTTTATACTTTTGAAACTTGTTGCAAAACAAGTCTTATCTGGGGTAAGCAATGCTGGATCTATAAAAAGCTGCCAACGCTTCATTATGTTTTGTTCTTACTGTAGTTATTACTTCTGAATCTTGTAACTGAAACATTTTAACATGCCATATGGTTTTAGTTTTTGAAAAGAGCTTTGTCCTGTATCCTGCATATTTTCCATTCACTTATGAAACTTGCTTCATCTTAAAAACTTGTTCTGATTCTGTCCTGATGCTTATGAAACATTAAATTGTTGGCATTTCAGGCAGTTGAAAGATTTCTTAGTTAATTTGTGGAGAAAGGGACACTCATGTATAGATTTTCCCACCATATTGTGCCTGAGTGTGTTTTATCTGCATCTAAATAGCACCAGCCAGCTCTTCAGAAAAACTGACTTCACTGGTTAGGCTGTGCCTCAATGCAACACAAAATCTCTTGTACCAACTTTTTTTCCTGGGGAGTGAGGCTTGGAGGGATACCTGATTTTTTGGATCATAGTGAGCTGAATGGAATACAGAACTGGAATTTTCAGGGAGAGTGGGACTGTGCTTGTGTCTTGGGGTTTGTTTTGTGGTGGTTTAATTTTTACTCTCCTTTTCCCAGCCCCCATTTCAAATGGGGAAACGTTGATGAAGGCTACTTGTATGCATGACTGCTCACTGTGCAAAGTCTGCTTTACAGGCTTTTTTGTGCACCCAACTTACACGGCATAAACTGGTTCTTGTTCACTGTACCAGCAAGAGATAAGGAAGCCTATTTCAGCAATAAAACATTTGGGTAACTGGGAGAATCGTAGAATACCAGGTTGGAAGGGACCTCAAGGATCACCCGGTCCAACCTTTCTTAGGAAAAGTGTGGTCTAGACAAGATGGCCCAGCACTCTGTCCAGCTGAATCTTAAAAGTGTCCGGTGTTGGAGACTCCATCCCTGCTCTGCAGGGGGATTATTCCAGTGGCTGGTTGTTCTTGTGAAAAACTTCCCTCATGTCTAATCAAAATTTGCTCAGAAGTAACTTGTACCCATTGCCCCTCGTCTTTTCCACGTGACCCCTCATAAAAAGGGAGTTCAAAAAGGGAGCTTCCCTCAAGTTTTTAATTATAAATTAATCCTGTGAAGAAGAGAGAAACAGGTCCCAGGCATAGAGTTATGAATGAAGGATTGAAGGATTGAACAGTTTTTGGTTTCTGGTAGAGAAAAGGAGTCTTTCTGGTTATGCTTTCGTTTTGAAAGGGGAGGAGAAGCTGAAACATTCAGAATGGAAAATGAGTCTCTGATAACTCAGGCTGTGACTCAGTTAAGGAAACACGTCACTTTCCTGTTTTGTCCATTGCCACTGGAAATACCATAAGTAATGGGAATACACTGTTTCAGGAACTTAAGAACCTGTTGAAATGCTGAAACTAAGTTTTCAGGAGAAGCACTGTTCCATGTCTCTGTTTCCTTTTCATCCTAAAACACGGATCAGTTCTGTGGTTCAGCATTACAGATTATACTACAAATAGCTTCAGCGAGCTGAAATGCCCCCTTGTGTCTGAGGGGAAAGCTACTTCTGAAGTCGGGTAATACTGTGGTCTGCTTACTGGCTGAGCACTGCAGGACAGTCTGAAATGACAAAGGTAAGTTCCTGTGAATTTTTAATATGGCTATCTTCCCAGTTTCCCCCTAAAAAACTCTGACAGTGTGTTTTGAAGAGTCAGCGAGGCCACGGCTTAGTAACGCGGCCTGACTCCCATGGCGCTGCTGAGACGTGCCCTTCTGGCGTGCTGGCCACTGTCGCACGTGCTCCCCCGAGAGCTGCTTGTCCCCACCGGGGTAAGTTTAAGACTTTCAGCTGTTGAGATCTTGGCACTGCTCTAACCAGATGTTTCTAGGCCTTTCCAAGCTCGCAGCGGGCAACGTGGCAGGCTATATAAAATTATCATCTTGCGGCCCACCGTCTGAACTAGTAATTCAATACCAGCTTTCCTCAGCAACCTGAAACCTCTTTGAGAAAAGAACCCTGGACTTGCTGCCAAAATGTCTGTTAAAAATGACCTTGAAGAATGGTCTGGAATGAGGGGGGGAGGGTGACTTTTTTTTTTTTTTTTTCCCTCCTGCTTTCAAGAGGGAATGTGTATGGAATACTTGCTTAAGAAAGTCTTTCTGAGACATAAAATCACTGATGTTTGTAATTCTATTGAGATGATTGTCAATGATGCTGCTATCTTATATTATCATTCACAGCCCATAAAGAAAATAAAATCTTCTGAGAACTTAAAACATCGCCATAGTTACTATTTTGAAAGCCAGCACTTGTCAACAATTACCACACGGTGTTATCCGAGAAGTGTCACCCATATATTTAGAAACTGTGGCAGCTGTTTGCAAATCTAATAGTCATTTTTAATCACCAGTGGTTTACAGACTGGGGTTTTGTTACACCAAATATAAAATTATGTCTTTTTCCTTTCTCCTACAATCCTCTGAGACTCGAGTCTCTCTGTGTCCTTTTCTCTCCCCAAGCCTTACTAGGAAATGAGAAATTAAGAACTAGACAATAGCAATAAGCGTATTTCCTCCTCCTGGGAACCTTTTGCAAAAGGAGCATATTTTAAAGTCTCAGAAATACAAAGGAGGTTGTCTTGTAGTTTCTCCTGATTATGGTTTGCACACAAACCTACTCGGGCCTTGCTACAACTGTATAATGTGCCCAAGACCCACTCCAGGACAAAGTACAGTGTGAGACTACAATCTGGTTTCTTTTGTTTGAGCTCTTCTCAAAGAACCAACATCTTTTCCCTTTGGTTTTCTTTTGCATAAAGTACAGCATTCAAATTAATCTTCAATGTGTATAGGAGCAACAGGATTAAAAATTGGTCTCTCCTTCTTTGACTGTATTTTACCATAATTGACTTCAAAATCTTTCTTAGTGCCGTTCAGACTTTTGAGAGTTCCACTCTTTATGTCATATCCCAAAGCAGAGAGTTTTTTAATTCGGTACTGAACAATTTGTGTTGTCAACTCCAGCACCATTGGTGTCTCTCTAATCTGTGCTACAGAAATTCCTTCCTTCAGTAGTCCTTCAAGTCTTTCTTCCAAAACTGGAACAGAATAGTAGAGAAGGGCTGGGCATTTCAGCACTAGCTGCTTTAATTCTTGATCACTGCACTTAAAGACATTTTTTGAAAAAAGCAGACTCTTCTGCATAGTAGTCACAGTAAGCTGAAAAATAAAACCTTTCAGTTTAGACAGCAGCTGTAGAACTTCATGGTCAGTGAAATCATTCTTCTGGAGAAATTCCAAGTTCTCCTGGATCACAGTGGGGCTATTTAATAAAATAAATGGATTTTGGCTCAATAGCTTCAGTATCCAGATCTTCATATTCGCATCAGAGCCTCCTAAACTTAAGTAATTTCTTTGTAATGTCTCTATCACATTTTTGTTTTTCTCAACAGGATTATGGAAAATACTGGATGCGCTCGTCAAGAACCTGGTGATTATATTGTTTTTAAGTCCCAGCTCCTGAAAAAACAGTATATTTGCCTTCTGGTTCTCTTGATATTTGGTAGTAAAAAATGACTCTGGAAATTGCTCTACTAACTTAATCAACTGTTTTTCATTCTGGCACACTAATTGCCATAGAGCTCTTTGATAGTTTATCTCTGTAGGAGCGTGGAGAATTGCCTCTGGGCAGCGTTCTAAGATGTTGGCTACAGTGGTCTCATCTGCTCCCATCTCCTGTAAGATACTGGCAATTTCTTTAACGTAGGCCACATCTTGGAGAAGGACCCATTCCTTTAGTCTGCGTATTTTCTTAACGTCAACTGACAATCTGTAGAGACTCTCAACGGTTTTTTTGTTTTCATCCCTGGATTTTGTATCAGTTGTGAAAGTGGAATGTAAGAGACAGCTTCTGTTTGCTACTAAAGTCCATGCAGATGAAAAATTCACTCCTGGGTTACAGTACTGAGTTCTTGCCAGCAGAAGAGTAAATGTATCTTTTGCACCATGAGTGACTCTTCTCAACATCGTGGAATTCAGCCCTACAGAGTGAAGACAACTGTAATAAAAATCATTTAAGGTGCAAGTTGAGGCTCAGAGACATTGACATTTAGACTGAGCTGGCAAAAAAAATAAATTACCATGTTTTTTGTTACTGGCACAAAATTCACCTTTCACTCAAAAGTGGGGGGAAAAAAAAACTCAACTTATGAGAAGTTAATGCTCTGATGGATGCCTTGCTGGCACAATAATGGGCAGATGCAACAGAGCTGATGTGAAAGCAGCACTCAGTCCATAGAAATGCTTGCAGTCATACAAGAACCAAACCATCAACCATTTCCTGCAGCTAACTTTGTTACTACATAAAAGCCCACTCACACTATACTAGAAAAATGTTTCATGCAATTTAATTGGACAGTAATTCTACTAAACTAAGAAAGATACTCAAGCCTTTTTTTTTTTTAACTCTACTGAATGTTTTTTGCTTAACGTGACAAGCATTGTTTGGAGTGTGACTTGTTCCTTCATGTGACAGACACCTCCCCAGGGCTCCTTCAGCAGCAATTTGTAGCCTACCTCCGTTTGGGAATCATTCTTGTTATAATTAAAGGAAAAAAATAACTGAAACCTTTCTGTATGTATTTTTCACTAGCTGAGTCTGTTAACTGGGTTCCAAATAAGCACACTGGCATTTTCAGGGAGGAAGCAAGTACACTGTAACATCCTGAGGCCTTCGCTTGCCTCTTCTAGTATTTGCTACAGCTGCCCTTTGCACTGAAGCCTCATTTCTGCCTCCAGGTTACTTCTGTCGTTGCCCACCACCCCCAGTAGGCAGAGTCCTTATGGAATAACTGTGTGGCTGTGCTGGGGTCCACACAGCAGCCAGCTGGTAGCTGTGGGCAACCCCACGGCCCACCTTTGCCCAAACTGCCTGCCAGGCACCACCGACAGCAGTCAAAGGAAGGTACCATCAAGTGTATCCTTAACTTCCTTGGTGGTGTTTTTGTAACGACCCTTTGGAAGCACCAAGTGAAAGGGAGAACCACTGGGCTGTTAAATAATCACACAACTTGCTGCTGCTGGTAACGTTTAAAACCGCTCCAATTGGAAATGAAAAAAAAAATGTGCATTTGATAATTCTATTTATACATAAGTTGCTTTCATCTCTCCCAAAGTACAGCATGTTTCAAAAAGTACCTACATGAGCACAAAGTTAAATTTTTACCCTTGTTGGGTTAAAATTTTTTTAGGAGAGACGAGACTTATCATGCAGTCTCATCTCTCATGTAACAGACCAGGAAGCTTATTGCAGGAATAGCCATACGAGGCATGTACAACCTTCTTTACTGTGAGAATGCTGAAACACTGGAACAGGCCACCCAGAAAGGTGGTGAAGGCCCCATCCTTAGAGACATTCAAGGTGAGGTTTGATGGGGCTCTGAGCAGCCTGATCGGGTTGGGGATGTCCCTGCTTACTGCAGGGGTGTTGGACTAGATGACCTTTTGAGATCCCTTTCAATCCAAAGCATTCTAAGATTCTTTATAGCCTGTCTTTTCAGAAAACACATGGTTTGTTTAGACAACTTAAGTGATAGAGCCTCTATCTAGTCACCAGGCAAGGTGAATTACTTTCTGGGGTGAAATTCTTTATCTGAAGAAAGTGTACGTTTGCTTTTACACTGATGTTTTTCAGCTTCTGAAAGTTGGATTTGTTTTGTTATTAAGGCATAAATTAAGAGACGAAGACATGAAAATAATTTCCTACATACAAGCTTATGTTATTAACAAGCTGTTTGTTGCTAACTTGTGGTTTAGGATCATTTCAAATGTCTGAGGCATAATCTGATACCTAATGAAGCTGCTTGTATCACAGCCCCAAGGCTAATGATTTTTATCTTCAGAAAAGCTGTGCCTTGAGAAGTGCTCTCCAGCAAGCTCCACCAGAGAAAAAGTGATTTTTCCCAATAGCCCTGAAAGGACTGTAAGTGTAGGTAAGTCACAGACTTTTCGTGTGCTGACCTTTCCATGTCCTGAAAAACTGACTGTTTCACAGGGACTGCAAACTGAAGCTGCCCTCCACAGGGAGTGACACAACTGCCTGTGTCTGAGTAGTTCCACTGCATTTATTTTGTCCAGTCAGAGTAAGTAAATCTCTGAAGGATCAGGACTTTCTTCACTACTGTCTCAGCTCAGCTGGAAACTGCCACCAAAATAAAGTATTGTTAAAATTGTTTGGGATGTCAGATGATACTTCCCAAGTGCGAAGTGGAAAAATAACTAACTGTGACTTTTACTTCAATTCATAATCCTGCTGTTAAACAAAACTGCCTTGTGAGTAATGCCGAGAGTTAAAAATCAGTCATTTTATCTATTATAGAGCTTTTAAGACATTCTGATACTCTGCTCTTCTGACATCATAGTCAATTTTTTCCCTGCTGTTTGTGAGGATCATCTATGCAGAAACACAGAATATTATAAAAAGAAGGAAAAATTTATTCGCTAAACTGCATTCGACTGAGGTACTCAGGAGCCTTTGTAAAGCACTAAGCAAAATGACATGCAAAATCATATTAATGGATTTTCATGACATCGTGTTCTATAGAAACTGAGAAGATGATCAAGAGTTATGATTTGGTGTGTTTCAGAGTCTACAGATGACATTATCACATTTCCAGGGTATGTAACCCTATTCCAAGAGTCCAGAGTTCTCTTAAAGCTCATGCTGGACTACAGTTCTACTACGCAGGACCCCACTGTAACTTTTTACATACTTATATTGCTCTGGGGTTTGTAAATTAATTGAGAGATTAAGAAACAAACAGGCCATCTCAGATGAGACGTTTGCTCTCACTGCAGACAGCAGCACTCTCTTATCACCAGGTGTCATGGCAGCAATGAGGAAGTGAACTAATATCCTGCCTGGAAGTTCTCTGTGATCCTGCTCACTAGCACACTCACAGTGACCTACATCTACAGAGTGCAGGCGTGTTGCAAGTATCCTTTCATGTGACTCCTATGTGTATCTTCTGTGGGAAATGGATACTAAGATCAACTGGCTGATTCATCCCTCATTTCATGCAGAAATATTGTATTTCTGAGCGTGTATTTTGAGACTCAAATCTCACTTTTTGAAAATTAGCTAAACCAAACCTCTTGCTCATTTTTTTTTTTTCCCAGAAAATTTTTCACTAAAGAGAGCAACAGTGTGTCTACTACTGTACACTGGTCACTACCATTCTCAGTTAGAGCAAACCATAGTCAGGTCTTAGCAGGCTGTAGAGAATGAACTGAAACTGTTACCTGGATTGAACTCTGAATTAAGCAGGAAGAGCAGGTATCTACCTAAAAGAGAGCAATGTAGATAGGATGTAAATAGCTTGTGAAGAAATCTGGAGTGGTAGGTAGCAGGTAGAAGTTTTGTAGATGAATGCACAGCAGAGTAACCATTCTCACTTCTGCACTTGCAGACAAAAAATGAATCGCTGCTTTGCATCAGTAGCCAAAATGAGGTAAAGAAGGATTACAAAAATACACTAGACCAACATAAAGCTGTTTAGAATAAAAAACTCTAGAGGATGCTAATATAACCCAGGTTGGATGGGACTTCACGAGCTCAAAGCAGAGTCTGCTATCAGGCAGGACCAGGCTGCTTTGTCCAGTCATATCTAGAAAACCTCCATGGATGGAGCCCACCCAGCCTCACTGGGTTGCCTGTTCTACTGCTCAAACATCCTTGAGAGGAAAAAGCCTTTGCTTATGTCTAGGAAAGGAAAGACATTTTTAAAAAAAGCTTCAGGAAGCACAGCACTATTTAAACCCAAGGTCAGCAAGTGGTGCTTTTAGTACAGAAAGAAGGGAAAGTTCTCAGTCACAGCCTGGTTGTGCCAGCCCAGCCACCTGGGAGGTTCCTACCCATGCACCCTTTCAGTCCCTTGGGCTCCCCTTAGAATCATAGAATGCTTTGAGTTGTAATGGACCTCGAAGGGTCATCTAGTCCAATGCCCCTGCAGTAAGCAGGGACATCCCCAACCAGATCAGGCTGCTCAGAGCCCCATCAAGCCTGAATGTCTCCAGGGATGGGGCCTCCACCACCTTTCTGGGTGGCCTGTTCCAGTGTTTCACCATTTTCATAGTAAAGAACTTCTCGATGATGTCTAATCTAAATCTATCCTGCTTAAGTTTAAAACCATTGCTCCTTGTCCTGTTGCTACATGCCCTTGTAAACAGTCCTTCCCCAGCTTTCTGCTGGGCCCCATTCAGGTACTAGAAGGCTGCCATAAGGTCTCCCTGGAGCCTTCTCTTCTCCAGGCTGAACAACCCCATCCCCGTCCCCTAGGTTGAACAATGCCAGCTCTCTCAGCCAGGCCTCGTAGCAGAGGTGCTCCAACCCTCTGATAATTTTTGAGTCCCTCCTCTGGACCCTTTCTAACAGGTCCATCTCTTTCGTGTTCTGAGAACTCCAGAGGTGGACACAGTACTCGAGGTGAGGTCTCACCAGGGAAGAGTAGAGAGGCAGAATCCCCCCTCTCTATCTGCTGGCCACGCTTCTTTGATACAGCCCAGAACGCGACAGGCCTTCTGGGCTGTGAGTGCGCACGGCCGGTTCGTCTCCAGCTTTTCATCCGCCAGCACCCCTGAGCCCTTCCCCTCGGGGCTGCTCTCTGCCACGCCACCGCCCGGCCCGCACGGAGAGGAAGGACAGCTCCTCTCGGGGCGGGAGGAGCGGCCAG
>NW_008602418.1:0-737 GCF_000691845.1 Merops nubicus | reverse complement strand
GATTCCATGCATAAAGCGCACGCTGCAAAAGCAAATCCTGCATAGGTACTGGTAAAGTGGGACCATTACAACACTCCCCCTCCCCAAGACGACAGAGGGAGGTCTTAAATGATTGATGTGTTCTCTTTATTATGGTTTGGTCAGTACTGTTACCTGGAATGTCATGTGATAAAGTTATGTGTCAATCTCAGATTCCTCTGGCTTAGACCATCCTTTCCGATCAAATTTTTTCGACTGGAATGATGGTGGGTTTAACACAGGCCATGAGTGGATTATTTCCTTGTTCCTTTATAAAGATCAAATTCCCTCTATTTGTTCTGGACTCCCTGTATCTGATTCCCCAGGTTCTTTTCAGTAGCCATCCTGGGTCATCTGATGTTGTAACATTAAGTATTGTTGCCTGACAAGTATGATGAAGGGCTGTTCTCCTATTAATCAAAACCTTTTTCTCAGTGGGATCAGGCCTGGGACCGAAAATCATTCCCTCAGAGGAATCATGTTTGGAGCGGATGCAATTTCAGGGTCTCCAATCCATTGTTAAAAATTTTTCTCACACTGTTGGAACCCATGGTGAGGCTATGGTAACACAATCTCTTTAAAAACAATAATATTGGTTAGAAACATTACAATATGTTTTTTTCTGGATTGGAGTTTAGACTGAGGCAAAAGGTTTTTACACTTCGACATCTATCTATAGGTATCAATGTACTAATGGAAGCATTAAAACTAAAAGAAGT
>NW_008602417.1:56057-57690 GCF_000691845.1 Merops nubicus | reverse complement strand
CTCCAGCCGGCCCTCTGTGGGTCCGTGCCTTTGGGTTCCCTGCTGGGAACGGCCCTCACGGGACGCGCTGCCCAGGCTGGAGCTGCCTTGGACCTCGCAGGGCACTCCGCGCACCTGAAGCGCTGGGGTTACGCCCCCAGCCCTGAGCGAGGGTTGGCACAGGGATGGTGTCCACAACTAGGCAAGACAGACCCTCCTGACTGGGCTTCACCCAGGGCCTGGCCAGCCTGGGGTGGGAACTGCAGAGCAGACCACCAGCAGGTGCTCACGGAGGCGGGGCAAGAAGCCACCTCCATAAGAGCTGACTGTGCTGGCAGTGGAGTCCGGTTGTCTGAAAGACCTCCCGGCTGAGTATAGCAAGTGGAGCTCCCAGGGTGGTGGGGAGAAGGATGAGCCCCTGTTACACAGTTGGCCTCATGGCCTGGCTGGTTCCAGCTCCCCTGGATTGGTGCCTTGGCCAGCTCGCTCCCTTCTTCACATCCTATGCAGTGAGTGTCTGAACTTACTCTTCCTTATGGTAGCATGACACCTTGGGTTGTTTGTGTGTGATGTAAGATCAGAGACAGGAATTTGGCTGCTGGTCTGCCTGTTAATGTCTTTCCATATTGGGTAAGTGGTGAGTAGAAGAGCACCACAGTGAGGGCAACTTCTCAGTCAGTTCCTGAGCTCCTGCTGGTTTCACTGAAGTGACTGCACTGCATCACCTGGGCTATCTTCATAGGTACTGAGTGGTGTGAACCATGTGCTGCAGGGAAATACATCCATATTGTGTCCCTGTGTTGCAGGAATGTTTTCAGTTATAAATAAATAATTTGATGCTTGGAAAGACAAAGGCATTTGGGAAGTGTGCCCTCTACTGTATTTTTATAATATACTTCAGAAAGCATGTGTTGCTAATATCTGCATCTACTGGATTCCTCCACAATACTATTAACTTTGTGTTAAGAACTTTTTTTAATCTCACAATCAGATAAATTTAGGTTAGACTGAATGCTTTTCAAGTTATGAAAACAGATTTTGAGTCCTGTGGTCTGTTTGTACTAGAAAATGAGTCTTGTTTTTAGTTCTGTTAGCTGGCTTACTTAAAAGTATATAAACCTTCTCTACAATAGGTGTTTTTAACCCAATAATCCTGCTTTATTCCTGCAAGCAGTTCTCTCAGTTGGCCCCTTAGCTTTAGGAGCTTGTTAGTGACTTTTCCTGATTGCTGTTTCCAAAATGAGGGGTGCTTATCACCTGTTTGTGATCCTGCTTGGTGCACTCCGTTATTGCAAGCCTGGCAGTCATAGGCTCTCCTAATTCTCCTGTTTGTGATCCTGCTTGGTGCACTCCCTTATTGCAAGCCTGGCAGTCAAAGGCTCTCCTAATTCTAGCAAGGCAGTCTTTAACTAACAAGCACTTTGATTAACAGGTAAAAAAGGGTCTGCAGGTGGATGTGGATGGATGAAGAGGTTGCTGACCTAGTGAAGAACTTCCTGTGCTTATACCATACAAATTCCACGTTGTTGACTGTGTTGCATTTGCAGTTTGTCTAAACCATCCCAAAATGAGGGAATTGGGAAAATCCTTGACAAATCATGGGGCAGAATGGAAACCAGCCATATTGGCTTTTATGCTATGGGAGGCCAAACAC